>NW_022639492.1:2306413-2372632 GCF_010583005.1 Odontomachus brunneus | reverse complement strand
TATATATATATATATATATATATATATATATATATATATATATATATATATATATATATATATATGTATATGCGCGCACGCGCGTGTACTTGCTTATTATATGAGTGGATTATCATGCACATTATATAAGTACTGAAACGTACAAATGGACCGTGGCAGTCTCCCTGGACGTGCCGTTTAAACTTTAATCGCAAATTAGAGCTCGCATCGATGATTATCACGATCAAAATGGCTCAATTTCTTAAGATGTCAGTTTCTCACGTTTTCTTTACGCGTATCTCTATAAATGTACTATTTCTTGGATACTGAAAGTAACTAAATTCAGAGAGGAATATTACTAAAAATATAAATGTATGTGTAATGTTACTCAGACTGAATATTCTTCGATCTGTACAAGTCTGCAGTCTTTCTTAGCGCTACGAGTATCGTCACACTATACGTGTGCACATCTAATATTTACTTGGTCTGCCAAACTATAATAGCAATCAAAATCGACAGTACAGCCGCTCCGATTAACACGAGAACGCATTTCTTCTTGCGCAACTTAGTTTGATAGATACTCGCTTGCCTCACTTGAGATGCACCCTCGTTAACTGACACCTCGGTTCTCTCCACTGAAGCTTCTATAGAATCGATCACTTCTCCTTGATCATACACCAAAGCACCAAGATCTTTGAAGATTTGATTGATATCGCTAATGTTGCTCTGTAAAAACAATATAATGTTATTGCATCTGCATATACGAATTTACAGTGAGAAACTTCACCTCCAATTGCCTGATGCTAGCTTCTTGCTCTTCCAACATACGCAAATTCAACTGCTCCTGCTGTTGATTTTGCATCATCTTCAGTTGTGTATTTTCACTTGTATATGTTTTACTATCTTGCAATTCTATGAGTGTCTCTTGTTTCTTTTCTCCAAATGGAGCAATGCCTGCGCTAGCTTTGGCCTTTCTGACCATTTCTTTTTCCTTGGAGGCAGCTAGCCTTTGTACAGCCTAAATTTATAAGTTGCAGTTATCATATTGATATATTGCTAGTAATAAAATATATTTTCTTTGTTCTTACTTGGAAAGAATTTAATGCACTTGTAAACTCATCCTGAAGGCGCTCTCGTTGCATTTTGCGCTGTCTTTGTTCTCCAGGACTTATAGAACCAGAGTTATTTGCTAATATAGCCAAGTCTCGTAGATGAACACTGGTATCCTTCGCTAACTGTTGTGTATAATGCTGTATCTGATGCCTGTAAAGTGAGCAATTACATGTAAAATCAATTAATATTTTTCTATATATATCTTATTTTGTAACTTACAGCTGATTTCTCAGCTCTTGAGAGTCAGTAGAACTGCCCAATTGATTGACCATCTTCTGCATAGAAGATACTGCAAAACAATTATTGAGATAAAGAAAAATCTTATCTTTCTTATACTAATCTTAATCATTTGACTCACCATTCTGTGACACCTTCAATATAGAGGTGCCAATAGTCTGAGACAACCTGCCAAAATCTTGCTCCCTGGCAGGGCCACCGTTATGATAGGATGAGAATCCAATATCCATCTTGAACAGTCTGTGATGTTAGGCTAAATCATACAAATTCAGATTATATTATATAGTACTAACATAAACATTTCATCAAACTGCTATTCACATTATCTTTGATACCCATTAAATAAAAAATCTGCCATTCATTGCCATTGTGCGATATTTAACACGGCAGATTTATGAATTTATTATGAATGATGAATTTCTCACGAATGGGCGTACTCATCCGGAACTAACCAATTACATACGAAAATGGAATGCTTCTCGACATTGCTTATAGCAAAAATTGGGACGACGACGATAACGAGATAAAAGAATTTGCGTAAAACTTACCTCGCGCTAATACTTCGTCGAAAACGACGAGATGTTGTTACGGAGCGTTAATCCACTCTCGGTATACGCAGTTGTCAACAAAACTGTCAGTGAGTCGACTTCTCTCGTACGACTGATGATTGATGATTCACGAAATTAGCATGCGAGATTCCTACTTCTCAGTATTTCAGGAACATATATATATACACGGTTCACGTCACCACGCGCAAAGAACTCTTCTGCTCAAAGATCGCACGACAAACATCAAAACTTTTCGCATTAATCGATAACGCCCCGTGAGACGGATCTCTCGCACAAATGTCGCTGCACAAGCGTATCAATTATTAGATTTTACGTCAATGACAGAATCTAACTCTACCAACGGGCATTTAAGAGACATCTGTTCCTTTATAACTGTACACCATATATATGTTTCTTGACACTTTACTATAGTTTCCTACAATTTTGTACTTTATAGAAATACGTGTGTAAGGTTGAAAATCGCACAAGTGACCCTAGTTGGAATGTAAAGGCATATGTGGTGTCTAGTGTGTAGTCCTAATGGCTCCTGCACACAGGACGCGGTAATGCTTGCCGCGCGGCGGAAGTTTGCGCGACAGCCAATCAATATGCTAATTTCCGTAATAACCTTCTAGCTCTTACGGAAAAACAACATATTGATTGGCTGTCGCGTGGATTTCCGCCGCGCGGTAAGCATTACCGCGTCCTGTGTGCAGAAGCCATAATACTTCTTTTGATGTATTTCGGAACGCATTGATATTTTCAAAATATCCAAAAGAAGAAAAAACAAAGAGTAAAAGTAATTAATATCGCTGTCTATCGCCAAACATGGCGGATAAAATATTAATCCGCACGAAATATTCATAAGAGGAAAGGCTGGTTTATGATGGCCGTAATCCGTAAACTTATACCGGAACCGTAGCAACGTTAAATCAACATTTCGAACACACTCTTAGGGTGCCGTCCCATTGAGCACGGATCGGAACGCCGGATCGGATTTCTTACTATGGGTGCGTTCAGATTTCCTACCCAGGTGCATTCTATTACTAGAAACACTATAGTATATGTTACATATACTATAGCACTTTTAGTATTAGAATGCACCCGGGTAGGGAATCTGAACGCAGCCTATAATGAGCGTTCTGTTCTCTAGTTCCGTTCCGTAAAAGTTTCCTCTACTAGTCCCATGTATCAAAAACGGAACGGATTTCTAGTTATAAAATATATTTCACTCTTCAATTAAATATTTCAAAATATTCATGACAATGTTATCGGCAAGATAATTGCATAAATTATGTATATAATTAATTCTGTCGCGTCAAAATAACGAAATATTGACGAATTAATCATATTTATTTGCGACCGACGCGCTATTCCGTTCCGTTTTTGCTACATGGGACTGGTAGAGGAAACTTTTACGGAACGGAACTAGAGAACGGAACGCTCATTATAGTAAGAACCGACCCGGCATTCCGATCCGTGCTCAATGGGACGGCACCCTTAGGGTACAAACCCATGCAGCGAAATAGCGGAGCGCGGAATGAGAACGGAATCAATCATGAACGAAAGCAATTACGAGCGAAAACTGTGAAACGCTCGTGATTGGTTCCACTCTCGTTCCGCACTCCGCTATTCCGCTGCATAGATTTGCACCCTAATGGTGCAGTCACACGGGACAGACGTATGCGCAATGCGGAATTGACGGAACGTAGCCTGTCCAATAGCAAGTATTACGTCAAATGTGGTCCGCTGAAATGTGTTTCCTTATGTCACATGGAGAGGAAATCGTGGAAACGCAATTGGCGCTTAGCCAATTACAAGTATATTTCCCATAAATCCTTCTGTTGGATCTATCGGAATACTCTATATTATTGGCAGATGCCAATTACGCTTCCGTAATTTTCGCTCCATATGATATTAGGGAATAAAATTCATACAGATCGGAATCACAAAACTCAAACAAGCTTAAACTATCATCCACATGTAGATGATGAATCTCTTCGTCAAATGGTTGACAGCAGGAATGTTGTAACAAATCGAAGTTTTGTGTAAGAATATATCCACAATATCCACATTTTTTATTCTATACAAGAATAAACAATTTATATATAATAATAATAATTTTACACTTTCAAACAATGTCGATTAGATATTTGTTATTCTTAACAATGTTAAATATTATTCTTACAGATCTCTGTTGCACATTCGGCATTTTTTCTTCTTCGGTATAAATTCTCCTTCTTTCAAACACTTATCAGTTACCTGCTGCATCGCTTACGAACATATATATTATAGGTTATAAGTAATTCCGTCCAATCCGTGCAAATATAATGTAAACTTGCAGATGACTTAGACGGAACGAACGTAAAACAGGTTGAGCCAATCACGAGTGTTCCGCCCATTCCGCATTGCGCATACGTTTCGTCCCATGTGACCGCACCATAAGGGTGTCTTTAAATAGGAGCGTCGAGCGTTAGCCAATCAACGAATGAGATCCCAGAAGTATACTTGTAATTCTTGCGGAAAGTGACAAGTTGATTGGCTACCGTTGTAACGCTCGACGCTCCTATGTAAAGGTACCTTAAAATTGATGCATGCAATTCACACAGAAGCACGCATCGTGTGTGATTGGTCTACTTCCATTAGGTACGGAAAGTGCTACAAGTACAGTTGAAAAAGAACAGATGATGTTTTTATATTAATTGACAGTTCGTTGATGTTGCGAAATGAGGATATTTCGCAGCTGTATTTAACATTTTACATATGTAACTGTACACGGTTACGTAAAGAAATATATACAAAAACTACATCTTTTTAAACAGACATAATGCTCCCGGATATAATGCTAAAGTATATCTTCCTCGTTGGGACAATCATTTTTACGACCTGTCTGTCACAATCAGAGGTTAGGATATGTTTTCATTATTGACTTCACTTAATTACATTAACTCACGTATTCTTAACAACTGGAAATTACTTTAGGCGCAATACGATGATAAAAGATGCAAATGCATCTGTCCAAGTCTCTCTTCTGTCATAAATACAACTCAGACTTCTATGGAACGTCTGACATATATCATAAATGTTCCACCGTTACAATGGTAATTAGAAATGTATCTCATAATTTTAAATACTTTGAGTTAATTGCTAAAATATGGATATAATTTCTAGTAAGTGTGAAAGTGTTGTTCTACCAAAACTTGGAGAACAAATAAAAGGCAAGGAAGAGATATTTTGTCCACGATGTGACTGCAAATATGAAAACAGGAATACAACTATTATCAAGGTTGCCTTATTATCTACGAATTTCACATCTATACCATGAGACAGTAATAGATTAACACAACTTTGATCCTTACAGATTGTGGTGATAATAGTCATATGGGTTATATCATTGTTAGTAATTTATATGCTGTTCTTAATTTGTCTGGATCCATTACTCAACAAGCGGATACATAAGGCATCAGCAAATATCGGTTATCACGAACATAATAATGAGGAGGTAAAAACATACAATTGTGAGCTTTTTCTGATAGTTATATATGTTATAAGAAATATATGTTTATGATTATATCATTATGATATATATGGAATATATGGAATATATGGAATATATGATATTCCATATAATTATATATGGAAAAGAGAAAAGATAAATGCAACATAGATGACATTCGTATGGAACAGGTTTATTTTTCTCTAGAACATGTTTGAATATTGAAAATTAGGCAAAAGATGTGATACTTTAAGAAATCCGTCCCATTATTCCAATTTTATGACATATATATAATTATTTAATATTTTTGCTATCTATACTCGAGTGGTCTGTTCTTTTTAACTGCACTGCTGAACTAGTGCGATAAGTGCAATAAATGAAAAAAAACATATTTCTCTCATTTTAACTTATTGTACTAGTTCAGCAGTGCAGTTGAAAAGAACAGACCATATATCTTAACCTGTATCAAAATTGATTACGTAGCACGTAGTCGCTTGAATATTTTTACTTACCATATCCAAAGTTGTAAGCAATTAACAAAATACGTAAATGACTACTTTATCTTTAAATTACATAGGATGATTCATCTATTGCACCTGGAACTTCTCACCCAATGGGAGAAAGAGGCAATGTCTTAAATCGTGTTGGACATCAGCAAGATAAATGGAAACGGCAAGTCCGCGAACAAAGGCGGAATATTTACGATCGTCATACTATGCTAAATTGAATCGTACATTTTGTTCTCGGAGAACGTTATTGAGTATCTAAAATATGACGAAATTAGTTGTGACCATGATTTGTTCATTGTTCTTTTGAAGTAGACTCTTTCTCTTTGCACTTATTGTATATACATGTATTGATGAATGTCTCTTTCGCGATAATAAAATAATATTAAACGTTGGAGCAATATTTGTAAAACGTATTTTCGTAAAATTTATCAACAGATCATGCCACGGCAAATACGTTAATATTAAACCAAATGTATATGTAAGAATTTTATAATTTACTGTTCCTAGCGTATTAAATAATAAATTATTAAATATGTGTTGAAATATCGTATTGAACATATAACATTGGAGCAAGTCTGTTCTTATTATTATTATAGTTGTGAAACTATTCGGAAAAGTTTCCAGTCAGAATACTTGCGTTTTCCCTAAAAAATCTATCCTCCTATGAAATCTAGCCCTGTCCCTATGAAAATACTATGAATACCTAAAAATAATTGCATAGAACTCAACTGCGACATAGAAATTGTCCAATTGGACAATTCTGATTAAAAATCATTTCAAATAATGTCAAAATTAGAATATTTTACCTATATTATGACGTCATTAAGGCTTCTGGCCCTTCGCATTATCTCTTTTTAATGACGTCAGAAATGAGAAAATGCATTCCAAAAATTCTAGCAAAATACGATAAAATAAAAATATATATCCATAAAGTAACATTTGCAGTCGATTAAATAAATAAAATATTCCGTGCACTCCCTTTTTGTTCTAACAATCAATAATTTGTCGTAAATTACAATAATTACAATGATAATTATGACGTACAATTCATCTTCTTAACCTATTTCTTCGCCTATTTATATTCAAGTTAATTTATAATATTTTGCAAGAATTTTTAGCATGCATTTTCTCGCTTTTAACATCATTAAAAAGAGACAGACAATGCGACCAACTTCAATCTGTATCAACCATGACGTGAATGTTCGGTCCACTCACATGAAGTCTATTCTTTTGCACATACATTTTCTGTGTTACACGTTTCCGTGTTCCATATAAATCATATACGTCATTTCCTGTTCTTTGGCATTTCGCATTAGACAAAGTTTCGGTATAACCATCAGAAGTCCTTTTATCAGATTTTGTAAAAGAATTCCTCGATTACAGTGTTAAATAGCAATAGATTCGCCAGAAATGGCGTCGCGACGGTCATCGTCGCCGTTGATAAAGAAAAATTGCGATCTTGCGATCTCAAGACTATTGCTACCACTTCAGAATTTGCATTTGCGAAATCACGAGCGAGCAGACTTTTCATTTACTGAGCCATACGAGAACGTAAGTAACCGTTCTAGCACGTGCGAAGTATATATCTGAAAATATTAGTTGAAAATCAATGTGTAAGGTCTGATTTTTCAATAATAGTTCAAATTCAAAAGTTTAAACTACTATTGGAAGATCAACCCTAAGTGCCATGTGAATAGCACGTGTGAACATTGAAATACTTGGAAATTTCTAGAACGAGTCATGGAGCCATGTTGCTTCGGTGATTACTCCTCCTTCAGAAAATATAGTCGTTTTGCCGAACGCTCCCTTAAAAAGACGCTACCGCTTTCCTAAAAAGAACTTAAGACCCCGAAAGCTTTCTTATAGTGAAAATCACCAAGACACAATCGATAGCTGGATGGCGGATCAATGGAAGGAGAAAATCCTGTTGCCGCAAGTGGTATCAGGTAAAAAAGGATCAGTACTGAGAAATAAATTGCCCGGGCCGAATAACAAGGAAAATCGAAAACGCACCGGAAGCAAACCGCGAAATCTGCCAAAAGAGGACGACGAAAAAGGTAGTAATACTTCCTACCCGTTGAATGCAAAACTAAGACAATACAGTAGAACAGACTTTGTGCATTTACGCATTTAAATCGCGCACCTGAACGATACACAGTATATATTGATCATCAAGATGCGAAAACTTATTAAATTATTAAGATGTTGTTAATATTGATGATGATAATGATGATGAGATGATCAAATCAGTATTTCATATTGCATTAAAATCAGTATCGATATAATTAATGGATATTTATTAGATATTAATGACTTACTAGATTACGTTAAAAATAATATGTTAAAAGTAATTAAATTAGCATAACAATGAGATTAAGAGTACTTATTGTATCAGTACGGCAATAGTGTGTAATTAAATCGGTGAATTACTCTAATCAATTAACAGCTAGATGTTAGTCAATTGGATTCGACTATAGTTAGCATCATTGTGTGAGATGATTAGAATAAAATAATCAATAAATTATATGTATATACGTATAATTCGGTTCAATTAAGTTAAATTTATTAGATTAATTTATGGCTACGATTGAATCTATGATAGTGAAAGAGAGTTATTTATTGTTGCATGTCCATCAAACAGTTTGAAAAAGCACCGTTCGTACGACTTTTGCAGGCGCATATGCGTATGCATGTACACTCCCCGGGTCGCTGTATCCGCTGACGTCACAACGACCTGACGACCCCGACGAACTCCGGTATCGCGATATTAACATTGCGCGATTTACAATTGCGTATATCTATAATGCACGCGCAATTTTTCGCTTTACACTCTTCGTGATTCGTCTCACAGTATATTTTTCTCACTGACAAATCCGCGCTTATTGAGAGTGCATTTGTCGTTGAAAGTTCGCCGTCTCAACTCGGAATCCACACTCGGAGTCCAATGATACATCCAGATACGCGTAAATCAAAAAAGAAAGAAAAACTCGTATTCTGCAAAATAAAATTTCAAATCCGTTCTTAAAAGAACAACTTATAACATTTCGCGTTATAACATTTCGCGCGCGTGGTTCCGCCGATTTCTGCGAATTAAAAACTCCTGCTCTGGAGTAATTTCCAGGCGAGGGTACGCGAAGTACGCGATGATAATCCAGTGGCGAAAGGACCACACCCGTTTGCGAAGGGGAACGGCCAGACGAGGTGGAAAGGTCCACTCCTCTCGGCCATCTTCCTCTCCTTTTTTACCATCGACCCTGTCTACGGCGCTCCCATGTTTGTTAACCACTCGCACCCCGCAGGGTCGGTACGATCTCGAAACGCTATAATTGACCCTACCCATCAGATCCACTCGAAACCAGCGTACCTTCCACAAAGGGTCATTTTCGCGTTTCTAACGCGCAAAAGTTATTGCCATGAATATTGGGCATTTCGTACTAGTCTATCTGTACTTTTCTAGAGACACTTTATATCTATTTTTGTCATTTTTTTTTATTCCTTCTAATTTTTTTCTTTTTTTCTGTAGGAAAAATCGATAACTTTGGGTCACCGATCTTGAAATCTAAGCATTCGCTATAAAGCTGCCACGCGCCCAAAAATGTATTGTGTATAATTATATCTGGTACGAGACTTTTGATATTTAAACTAGAATTAGACGAATTAGAAGAATAGTCCTTCCACGCGTGGCCCTTTAAAAGTTCAATGTTTTCCAGAACTATTTCTCGAGAACCGGTGGAACGTATTAAAAATATAAATGTATACGCGAACACGATTCTCGCGTCTCACCTCTCCGTTTTCGCCAGTGACGTAATTCTCGAGGGTGTTTAGGATCCCGTGACGCATCGAGAAGGGCGAGGGATTATTTATTCATATACAGAGTGACCAGTATGTTCCGTATATTATACAGAAAACCTAATACACGTTACATATCACAAAAAATCTTTGTTCATAATTTGTTTCATATCACTAATTAATCACTAATAGTTAATCAGTGATAATTTCTAAGAAAACTATTGGTCAGGCTTGTAATATTTTCGATACGTCGCTTAGTACATATATTTCAATCTCAAATTTAGCTCTGCTTAGTTCTTTTTAGTTCTTTTTAGTTCTTTTTAGTTCGTTTTAGTTCTTTTTAACTCTGCTTCAACGTTGTTACACACCCAGCCTTAAATTTTTTTCTCGACTCTGTTTAAGGCTCCTGGCTCTCACGTTATTTATCTCTTTTTAATGATGTCAGAAACGAGAAAATGCATGTTATAAATTCTTGCGAAATACATTAAAATAAAAATATATATCCATAAAGTAACACTTGCAATCGATTTGTTTAATCGATTTGTTGAGTGGTTTGTGAACCACTCCCGATTCTCTCGGCCAATTTTGTGCTGCTGGTACGACTTATATATCAGTGCCCTATAAAGGGTTAAAAAGAGATAGATAATGCGAGGAGCCAGAAGTCTTAAGTTTTTCATATTATACGTGTGTAATACTTGTGCAATTTCCATATTGTGCAATGTGTATTCTTGATTTGTCAACGATTTTTGCTAATAAACACCAGACCAGGAAGCGAGGAGTTTCCCTTATTTTGGCCGGGGTCCGAAAATTCGTAGTGTCGCCACTAGTCGTGTTAATTTCGAGCAAGCGCGCTTATAAAGCGTAATAAAAAAGGGGAGCTAATTATAGTCGTGCGGCCTATGCTGTAGAGAATCAAAAGAGCGCGACAACAAAGTGAAAAGTCGACGAGCGGAGAGAAGGGAGAAAGAAGCTGCAGTCTTTTCGAGTGTTGCATCTTACCCGGAGTCATCAACTTTGAGTTTTTCTTCTGATATCGATACCTGAAACAAATTACATCGCATGCATGTCGTATAAATGTAATAAAGACTGACGGGTCTAACACATTATCTCGTAACCGCGGACGACCCGAGCAACTCGCACAGTCAACTTTTTACCGTAATTTTGATTAATTAAACGATTCAAGTTTTGTCGTATCTCATTTTCAAAGGTCAATGACAGATAGGTCGCGATATTATAACGAGCTTCAGAACGCATCCGGTGTTCAATAAGAAAATTTCTCTGAGAATTCATTCACCACAGTCAGAGAAAATGACAAACTACAAAGTGACACAATATTTTATATTTTATTTTATATTCTTTGTATATAGAGAATTAATATATATAGTTCAGTAAACTATACATTCTATTACTAAAACCTTATCTGTGTATGTGTGTACGATAATTAAAGAAAAGTTTGTTAAATAATATACATAATAATTTTACGTACACAAAAACTCGTATAGTTATCACTTTATAGTTTGCCATTATCATATTTTTCTCTGAGTGTAAATAAACAAATTCTCCTATAATAGGAAAACGTTCCGAAACTGTTAAAAATTTTGTTTAAATTGTTTAAAAAATGTTGCAATCAACTATATGCTCGTATGCGTTATCTCGAGCCCTACTTTACACATAACGATTATTACGATAAGAGTCGACAGGACTGATCGATTTTTGTGGATTTTCCGAGACGACGACATTTCGACGGACGGAATACACGGCGGCTTTCCTCGGGCGCGCGCTCTTACGCGCCGGCGATGCTCGCCTAGCAACACAGTTCGTCCAAGTGCCGAAGTCACGGGAGTGATAACACAAGGAGCAGAGCGGAGCGGGTGAGAGAACGCATGTACCACAGCGCGTATATCTCGGGTTATCTGCCTCTTTTTTTTCGGCGCTTGCGACTGCGACAGCGCGGAAAGTGTTACGTTAACAAGCGCGACTGGCCTCGGAGATCAGTCCGCTGGACCATTACGGGTCATCGCGAGACGAGATAAATACGAGACGATGATACTATCTCTCTTTCTTTCTCTCTCTGTCTCTGTGTGTTTCTTCCTTTCTCTGTCAGGGAGGCGATACCGACGTCGAATTGACCGTCTCTCGAAGCGTTTGTCATTTTAATTTTAGCCGAGGCTAAACACAAACCAAAGACGGGCAGAATTTCGCTCGAAAGACAGATAACACGAATAAACGAGATAATTCGTCATTTAAGCGCAATCGTCGCGCGCGAATAGACCGTCTTTATTTCGCAATATGCACTTATGCGGTCGCTTTCGATTGTTATTCAAATGAGGTGCGTGCGAGTACTCGTTTTATTTCACCGCACTTCTTCTATGTGCTTGGGATGTAATTTTTGCCTCCACTCTCACGTGGATATTCCACTTTAATCGGGAAGAATGCGGCGAACAGATATCTCTCTTTCTCCCTCTCTCTCCCCCCCCCTCTCTCTCTCTCTCTCTCTCAGAACGACGGTCAATGCCATCTTCTGGGCTACGCTGTTGCTCCCGCACGCTCGATATATTTCCGTCCTGACCCACTAATACATTTCACGAGGTCCCCATGTCCCTATCGCATCTTACCACACTGGAAAACATAAAACGTGAAGAAATTATTAATTCATATATCAATAATTAATTTTCCACACATATTTTTAAGAAATTATTAAGAAATTTGTTTATACCACCGTAATACAATCAGTGCAAAGGTTGCAACTATTTCATTGACGCATTTGATAAAATGACTATTTCATAAAACGCATTCGTGTCCAATAAGAAAATTTGTTCTTTAATAACTCTTGCACTAAGAAAATATTTATTTTAAAAATTCATAAAACTTCGTGAAAATTTATTTCACTTGATAAAAATTTATTTATATTAAAAAAGTATGATATGATAAAAATTTATTTCACAGTAATAAACTTCATATCCTACAAATTTTTAAGTATTCTCTAAATACTTATAATAATTTCTCAATACTAAAGATAGATTCTCCTATACTGAGAAAAAAATATTTGAACATTTATTTGTGTGGGATATAAAGTTTGCTTTCTTTCTCACAGAAATAAACCTTATTTCATGAAAATAAATTTTATTTCACAGAGATAAACTTCATATACCACAAACAAATTTTCAAGTATCTTTTTCTCAGGATCGTGCCAATAGTGGCCACTTAAAGCTTGTTCTATGAGAATATTCAGATTCGAATTTTTTTATATAGAGTTAGATCTGAGTTCCTTATTTTAATTATATAATATACGTGACATTATATTTGTAATTGCGATTCAGCTGAGAAACACACATCTAACTCGAAATTCAAATCTGAATATCTCACCTATGGTAAGTTTCAAGTAACAGCTATTAATACAGACCTCAGTGTACTTAGACACCTGATACGGCCCGAAGTTTACCGACGTAAAATGTTGAAATCTTCCCGCCATTGGCTCGTCTCGCCATTGGCTTCGTATCGTTTCTTCGTGTCGCAATCTATCGATCTATCGATTGCTTTTGAAACTTGTCCGTTCTGTCAATTCTCCGTGACCTCTTTTTTTTATCCTTTACATTCTAATGATAGCCGGCATTTCAGGTTCATCGGTCGAGGAAAACGATTCCTCGCCTTTCACCATGTTTTAGCAATGTCAGACTCGGCGGCCCCTGCTTTAAAACTTTAAATTGTTCTCTATATAAATATGTTGAGTTCGACAATAGACAAAGTATGCCAGAATCGCTCGCGCCCGCGCTTCCATATATTCATGAACGTACATACGCGTCACGGACAAACGCGCATAGGAAAAGTGTATTTGCATGTGAACGAAGCGCGGGTCTTCGGGGTCGGCCGGTATATCCGACCGCTTCGCCGGCCCCGTATAATAATTAATTTTTAGCTTGGCCGTCGCGAAGTACGCGTTCTCTTATGTAATTTCCCGAGCCCACAGACCAACAGTACTTCCACTTCTCTCATAAATAAAACTCACTTTTTAGTTACGCTGCGATAACAGCTATCGAAAAATCTAACGACACATCGTACAAGCAGTTGAAGGTCGCGCGAGTTTAAATTTGAAAAGGGTTACTCGGTCTTCAAGATTAGTTTTCTCGAAGAGACATACATACGAGATACGTATAATCTTGTTATGTTTCGTTATATAGGAGCTTCGCGCGTATCCTACTCTTTTTTTTTTCTTACGATAACTATCGAAAATTCGAGCGAGAAACGTCCCGATCTGTTCGTTCACCGTATGGGACGATACATCCCAGTGAAGAGATTAAACAGTTTTGCATAGATATTGACTTGAGTCCGAAGATTGTAAACGAATAATTTTTTAATCAGAGAGGTTCGAATAAAACGCAACAGTTTCTGTTACTCTTCGTTAGCGTTATATGAAGTGCACGTGCTAGGAATATATTTTGCCATGGCCGTCAGAATTATCAGCGAAGAGCTTATGGCCCTATTTCGTAAGAGAGAACAACGACACACAAACGCGAGTGGCGATAAAATTTTTTTTAATTTAGGCCACGACAAAATTATGGGGTCGAGTCGACCGGGGTCGCGGCCGATGATAAGATTACTCTGACGTCGGTTATAAGTGCATTGGTTACGTAAAGTGATACTACGACGAAAGATGTGCTCTTTCTCCCCCTCCCTCTCCCCCCCCTCTCTCTCTCTCTCTCTCTCTCTCTCGCTCGACGATACCTCGTCAATATGACAGCGATCGGCTCCATTGAGGATCAACAACAAGATTGCGCAAACATGATTGCGATGCGGAGATCGCGAATTTATGTCGCACTCTTATTAGCGAGCTGTACAAAAACGAGGATTTTAAGTCTCAGACGCGTAATCCGACGTGAACTCGGACTTTCATGCTTGAAATCTCCCGGCGAGGGCTCTACGGCTCTCCGCCGCCGATCCTGCGTGCGCACATACGTGCTTAATTATCGGAACGCACGCACGCACGGTGATCCTGCAGGAGAGGAGTGCGTTTAACCTGCTGATCAAGGGGCGTGGTGGCGTCGAGACGCCAGCCGGCTGCGTATATTACGTGTGTATCGAGCGACTATATCGAACCGGAGCGAAGTTAGCTGCGCTCTCCTTTTGAAGAAAACTACCCAAGCTACTTCAGCGACCAGTTTCAATTTTTAATATTTTTCCTCGATATAACATCAAATTCCTTCCTAGGCTACAGGGTGACGTCTAAAGACGTTCTAATGACGTATTCTTTACGTTAGAGACGTCTTTAAGACGTGATTAACATGGCATTTGACGTCATCCTGCTAGTCGAGTTTTTTTTATAAATATCTTGAAATCAAGATCTAAGGCAGAGTCATACAGACTGCCTTCGCTTCGGCTACTATTGTGCTGATAATGTCATTCTATCTCTGTTGTTCACCATAGGCTAAAGGAAAATAGAAACAATGCTTTCAGCAGGAAAGCATCCCAAACGAACTGAAATCCGATCTGTGATCACCAGAAGTATCTTAAGACACTATAAAAGCCGTTCCATTAGGCCTGTTCTTTGTAGCTGCACTGCTGAACTGGTGCAATAAATTAGAATGAGAAGACGTATATTTGTCTCATTTCAATATATTGCACCAGTAGCAATATATTCAGCAGTGCAACTACAAAGAACAGGCCTATTGATTGGAGAAAACCATACGAGATACTTTCAGCGACCAGTTTCAGTTTTTCAAATATTTCGTTAGAATATAATATTAAATTCTTTTCTCGTAAAAATCACGAAACCAGAATCGAAAGCGGAGTATTCACATAGTCCGAGATCTGAGATCATCAGAAGTTTATCTTAAAATGCTATAAGAGCCGTTCCCTCCGTTGGCCACAGGTCATCTTGAGATAAACTCAAGACGACCTTAAATACACGATCGGAGCGTGAATATCGCCGCTGGGCTTGTAACTTCGAAGTGCTTGGAAAATTCTGGCGGAATCGCTGCGCGCGATACTAAATGTCGCCAAGGGCGAGTGCGCGAACTTCGAATCGCGATAAAGATGGCGCGAACGGCGTTCGATCGGAATATTTCACTACTTGCGCGGCAAGGGTCATTACAAAGGCGCGATTCTTCTAACACGCGCCTGATGGCACGTAAATGCAGTCATTGCCCCAGCTCTCAGGAGCAGCCGCCGCGGCACCTCCGCCACCTGCGCCATTCACGAGCCGCAGCCAGCTTCGCCCAATCGCTCGCGTTCGCATCGCCGAAACCGCGAAACGCCGCGCGCGTACCTTTCCTCCTCACCACCCCCTCGTCTTGCCAACGCGTCGCAACTTCTGCCCGAGTCCCATGCGTATCTCGCGCGTCCGCTTCCCCTACCAGATGGCGCACCGGCCATCTGATGGGGGGAATTCGCGACTGCAACGACGACGGTGACGAGTGTGTCGACGACGATGACGACGACGACAACGACGGCGACGCGGTACGGTAGAGGAGCAAGAGTATAGTCTGCGATAGCAGGGGGCAGTGCGGTATACGTTGGTAGAGCGCTATACGCAGGGCCGGCTTCAGTTCAGTTCGATCAGCTGAAGCACGTGGACGTCGTGGGAGCGTGCTTGTGGTTCGTTTCTTCTCTTCTTCGTCTCGTTTCTTCTCCTCGTGGACGCTTCCGCACTCGTCGCGCGGCATCGAATCGGAAAGGAAATAGAAACGCACTGGAAGAAAGAGAGGTAGAGAAAGAAAAAGAAGCAAGAGAGAGAAGAGAAGAAGAAGACTACTCACGCAGTACGTTTTTTGCTCACGGGGAAAGATGGTGAAAGAGGAGAAGGAGGAGGAGGAGGAGGAGAAGAAGGAGGATACTCTCGTTTCCTCGCTGCACAAGAAGGAGACGCGACCTTTCTATTTTCTCTTCCGACGTTCCTTCGGATTTAAACTGGTCGTCCGGTGCCAAGGCCTCTCTCTTCTCTCTGCCTGCTCTCCTCTCTTCGTCGTCCCTCGCTACCGCCTCTCCTCTCCTCCTCTTTTCTCACTCTCGTCTCCTCTTCTCTCACTCTCCTCTCTCCTCTCCTCTCCTCTCTTCTCTTCTCTTCTCTCCTCTCCTCTCCTCTCCCTCTTCTCCTGTCCTCCTCGCCATCTTTCCACCTCCTCGAATCGTGCGCCACGCTTCCGGCTGACAGTGCGCTTTTTGGGCCTGCGCCTCGCGCGATGGACGTCGCAGTCTCCCCTACTCCTCCACCATCATCTCCTCCCTCTCCTCATGACACGACGCGGTTCTTCGTGAAGCGCGAATTTCCCCGTCGCAAGGAGGGTGGAGTCCGCCGCGGACGTTTCATACGAGATCGCGAGGCGTTTACGATACGACGACGGCGACGGCAACGACGAGACGCGCGTATCCGGGTGTGCCGGATTCACGGACGAACGGGTGGACGGACGGACGGACGGACGGACGTCGGCCATGTCGTCGTCGTTCTTCCTCGAGCGAGCGTGCGAGCGAGCGAGCGAGCGATCGATCCCCCGAGAGCGGAATGTGCGCGCAGCTGTTCAACAGCTCCTCGTCGTCGGCATTGGATCAGGTAAACGAAGATCGTGGTCTAGATGCTTTTTCTCGAACGTCTCGCCGCAGAAATTTGTTCACAAATCATTTTCCCATCGGTCCGCGTGGCGCATGGAAATATTCTCCATCTTCCTCGGCATTTAGATGTAGGATCGAATGACATTTTTCTTTACTTTCTTTTGAATTCCGATAACCTTTTTTCTTTCTTAACGATCAAGCTTCCTGAGATGGTTCTCTTGAGAATTTCACTGCGGAATTTCACGTATACCGCGAGAATTTTCTTTCAACGAATCGTGTGTAAACGTATTTCTCATTTTCTTTTTTTGTCCATTGACCTTTAATCCATTCGAAGATTTCATCGAGTCTCATTGCATATTCTTTTTTTGATGATTGCTGTTTGCTGCTTTACTTATTCATCCGTTTGTTCAAATATTTGCTAATAGAGGGTATAGAATTGCAAGAGAGTGGAACACAACGCAGGTAACAAGATACTATTATTGGCAATTATAATGATGATAAAATGTAATCATATCACGAGGTGTTGGCAAAAATATAGACTTTTAGGGAGTGTTTTTGTTTTTAGACAGCAACAGACAGAAGGGAGATATATTACTTAAACCTAATTACTTAAAGGATAAGCTAAGTCACTCATCCTATTAGAATAGTCTATTATTTTATTTACATTTTTTGTTCATTTCAATGTGATTTAGAATTCTGAAGCAAGCCGATGATATAATTTTCCAAAGACTTTTGTTTCGTGTTTTCAACAATATTCGTCGATATTTTAATTTATCGACGAGTCGGACTTGAACATTTTTCAACTCCCCCATATCCGGTAAATTTCGCGCGCGCAAACGACACACCCAATAACGATGGCGTGATATTTAATTAAATTAAACGTGTGCTATACTTGGCGAGTGCCCGGACTCATTTCCATGTCTTATCGTGCGTATTTTGTCACGTGAAATTTGTATTATTCGTTAGAGGATCTCACGAACGTATTTTGCTCCGAACTCAAATTCTTCGTGTTGAATCGGATCTATATTTTCTTCACGTTGACATCACTGTTATTTAAGAACCAGGAGACAATCACGAAGTCGCCCCGTATCTCACCGAAATCTAAAAATGATTCATCCCCGATGCGAAGGGGTGACTTTTAGGTTATCATACTTCCGCTCTTTAGAATTTGAATACGTCGTGTATGTTCACCTCGCGAGATCGCTCTCCCCTATGTGAATAAATTTAATTATAAAACAATCTTCGTTTTAGCGCTCTTATTTTACATGTACAAGATATCAGAGCCGTAGCAAGCCTCACTGGAGTCCCCGGCCAAAATATTTGTTCTGATTTCAATTTACTCAATTTGTTGCACGGAAACTGTCCATCCAGAACAAAATTTATAATCTTGAAAACACAAACTAAAACATACCCTGGAAGCGGAAGGATCTCGACACTTTCGATATATCTCGAAACACATTCGATGTCCAATGAGAGAACTTGGTCTTTGAGAACACTCGAAAGCAAATTCTATTGCATATTAAATACGTTTCGAGATGTGTCGAAATGTTTAAATCTTTCGGCCGCCGAGTATGCCTTTCAACCAGTGTTTCAGGTTGCTTCTTTCGTAACCGTAAGCGAGATATCATCCGTGAATGAATTCCAGCGCCGCGTGCGCTGTATAGCGGCAGAAAAATCGGTCAAATTCCCTTAGACGAGAAATGCCCGAGTAGTGCCGACCGGCCGGCCGGCTGGCTGGCTGGCGGATAGACGGACAAAACGGAGGAACCTTCTCTAAGTTGGGTCCCACCGAGCGAGCGAGCAAGCGACGCGACGCGTCGAACGTGTCGTGTCGCCGCCACGTATAGCGATGCGCGCATGCGCAAGCGAGTAGTCTGGCGCCAGCAGGTGCGGTTAAATATAGCTTATGCAACGGTATCCTCCGTTCGTTCCCTCCGCCCTTCTGTGTTTTTCTGTCACTGTTTCTCCTCACTCATTCTCACTCGTTTTCTATCTCTATCTCACCCTCGTTCTTGTTCTGCTCGTCGCGAGAAATGCGTAAATACGGTTAATACGCGTGTGTGGAAGGTGTTTTTGTAATCCGGCAACGGGAAGAGCGATATTAGAGTCGATCATAACGCGCTGGACGTGGTTAACGAGCATTAAACGAAAACGGGGAAAAAGTATTTTTGAATGCCGACTCTTTCTCTTTCTCTTTCTGCTTCCCATCTCTCTTCTCTCCTACTGGTAACTAATCGAGTCGAAACACATCGGGTTACTTCGAATGTACGGCCGAAGATCTCTCGAATCACTTGGAGCGCAAGTTCGAAGCCGTTTGAAAATAGACTCTTTCATTTCGGCCGGCGGGCTCGCGAGCACACCGCGGATTTCTTCGTGTAGCTGAACGCGCGCCACTTGTGCGACACGATACATGTTGTTGTCGATCGTTGGCGGTCGATTTGCATTCGCAGCATGATGTCGCGTTTCATAATGAGTCGCTGACCAACATGGATCAGCAGCATCCATCTTGTTTCTCTCGCATTTCTGCAAGGAATCGAAGGTCTCTCGCGGACTCGATCGAGTCGCGATATATATAGAGTGTCCCGACAACTTCACTCGATACCTTTCGAGCTTTCGCGAAAGAGAGGGAGAGAGAGAAGGAGTAAAAAATATAAGGGAGACAGAGGCTATTTAGCCACTGGGAAAATCGATTATTTTTATTGCTCTTTAACAAATTTCAAAATCAAGCATGTGCAGTGATTTCAAAGCTATCTTTAATATGTTTAGAAATCTTGCTTACTTAATTTTGTTAGAAAATATTAGAAATAACCGGTTTTGTAAATTAAACTCGGTCTTCCCTATCCTATATAAAATTATCAATAATGCATTTCATAGAAATTACACACAAACGTATGAATTGCACTTCTCGTTAAGTCGCTTCGATGCTGATGCATTTATCGTCGATATTACGCGCCCAAGACTCTTGACGATTGAAAACACTTCAAAACATTCAAACAACAAAGAAACCATTGTGCAGCCGGACACAGCAAAAGGCAATAGTATGATAAAGCAGAGGTCGCAATGTGATCGAGGTTCTGTTCTTCTTCTTCTTTCGGATTTAATGATTATTTGATTGAGCCAATGATAATATAAACAATAGATAATACGATCAAGTGGATATTATTAGTCAGATAATAAACTATATAATCGGAACTAAAAATTAAATTAGGATCTCGACAAAACGGTAAATATATAATCGACTTCGTGCAGGCTACCGAACTCGCCGTTCTCTTATCAGGGTCTATACAATGCGTACATATAGAACACTCATATTGAATGTCATAATATCAGAGTATACAAGATGTCACGTTAGCGAGACTGAAAAGCACTATATCAGCAGCTGTTATCTTACGGCTTTATCGCTCTCTTTCTCTCTCTTTCCCTCTCTCGGATGTAATATCTATATTATCTGTTAATCCGTACTAATTAATTGAGAATACAATATAAAGACGCGTGTGCGCATGTAGGTGTGCGTACACGCGCGCGCACGTACTCTCGTTTTTAGATAGACGCGCATACGTACTTATTTTTAGAACCCAAAGAGATAGAAAAGCGTGCAAATAAAGCGTCTGTATTCTACATAAAATAATTAACTATAAATGAAACAAAATAATAACTCGTAGGAATTTTCGCGGGAATTTTTGGAATTGAAAATGATACGCTGATTATTCGTCTTCCACGTATTCAACATTGTGATTACGCGTGAAAGAATCGCAAGTTAATCCGACTCATTCAAATCAGATAGCAGTTTTAAAGTAAAATTCTACTTGGTAGGCCGCACGAAATCGATCAGTCGACGTCGATCCCAAGATTATCGGACCCGATTGTTATTGATACAGATTGATTTCGGCTTGAACAAGTGTTTGCCGACAGCTCGTTGAACATGAAAAAAAATTCCGAGGCGAACTAATACACATTGAAACGTTGACTTTTAGATCGATGCTTTCTACAATTATTTTTGAGTCTGCAAAACAAAATTTTCGCAATTAAACGCAATTTTTTCGCGCGATTACTGCCTCGAAAAACATGAGCGCGTGATTTATCATGAAGAAGAGATTGAATTTGCATTGCACAAAATACACCTAAAAAGATATAATTAATTGTGTTATTTAGTATACTTATGTTATTTAATATATTATTTAGTATGCTTTTATTTAAAAGTCTTCGTTGCAACGTTGCACTATGAAAAAACCAAGTTGCTGAAATCTACACGAATAGAAAAGAATGAGATATCTCATAGGATAAATTAAAGTCGCATAAGCAATCTTCCATGTTATACGGGTTATTAGTTTCTCGCCACTCTGTAGATTTCGAAGAAGCTAGTGCGACGACCAGTTTGGGGCCAGTCGGCTTTCACGAGTATCGCCATGACGACACCTGCATATAAATGCAGGAACCTTCGTTTTAATATTTTAAACATGGCGGCGGAAGAGTATAGGTAGGCGGACGAGAAGTATCGAGAAAGCGACAGAAAGAAGAGGTATGCAGCGTCCGGGCTGTAACGAGCATCTTTTGATATAAGATGTACGATGTACGCGAAGCGAAATGCAAGGGAGACATTACTGCCCGTCAGAAATTTGCTACAAATTTTTCTTCGCTCCCGTACGAACGATTTTCACGCGCTTCTCTGGGTTACGACGCGCAAAAATTATTCTAAGAGGACGATTTTTCTTCTTAACATTGATATCGTATCTTTTGATTTACGAGAAGAAATTACATCGTCCTATCGTTAATGTGAGAAGCTGAGAGAGAGAGAGAGAGAGAGAGAGAGAGAGAGAGAGAGAGAGAAAGAGAAAAAGAGAGAGCAAGTAAAGGGAGTAAGAAGATTCTAAGTCGCTCCCTCTCCAGCTGTCTTCTTGCGATCCTCCTGAAGCAGGAGGATCAGGAGCCAGTTTTATGTAACCACCGAGCAGGGTCCGATATTAATACCTGCAATAAATAAACGCCTCTTCCCTGCCCGTTTTTGCCTCCTCTTTCCCCTTCACCCGCTCGCCGTGGAGAAGCACTTTGCTCTGTACTTTACTCCCTTCTCAATTCCCCTTGTGCATCCTCCAGCAACCGATTAAATTGTTGAATTCTTCGATATATATTCTCGCTTTCTACCGCGGTAATAAATCATCTACATTGACGTGATATTATTCAATACTATCTAAATTATCGGTCTCCGTCGTTAAATCAAATTTTTTAGAAGTTCTAGTTATTAATTTGTGATCCTTTAATATAAGTTAAATTTTTTATTGTAGCTGAAGGCATGAGCTCGCAAGAAGATGAGTGTAGAAGTCTTCCTCAAGTGTGTTTCAAGAACTTTCCGAACGTATGTTCTTCAAAATGAACACATGCATCTGGATGGAGTATCTGTTCACATCTTACCGGGCAGCATTAGATTGCGCTCGAATGTTCTAATACTGTCAGGTAAAGATGTCGTCAGGATTCCGAAGACAACGATAATAAACAAGAGAAGAACGCTACTGATTGGACTTACGAAACAAGATACGATAACAGAACGGATACGATTCTTCAGAGTTCTATTTAGTCACTTGAATTTTCCCAGGAGAGTCTGTAATAGGGCCCTCTCTGTCTCCATGTGGGCAGTATCTAAAAATAGATTACGAGATAAACCCGAAAGTCTTTCCTCAACAAGAGATTCCCAATGTGTTGGGAATTCCTAATTTACTATACTAGACCTTACAAGCGTGTTTAAATTTGTTACTCAATCTCTCATTTACCTTTCTTAATTTATTTTTATTTATTTAAATAATATTTCTTATTTTCTCATTCTCACTCATTTTTTCCTAATTTTATTATATTACTATGTATGTGTGTGTACGTATATATATTTTTTTCTCTTTGGAAGGAAAAGAGAACCCCAAAAAAATCTTATATACTTATTTATAATATTTAGTTATATTTTAGAATTTATAAATATTCAAAAGACATAAGTTTACCGCACATAGATTACATATTAATATGTATAATACACATACTAATGTTTTACTAATTAAAATAATAAAATGTGTAGTTGAAAATTCCTTTTATCTAATGGCGATGTACGTTAATTGTGCATATATGACTGTTCGTTAATTGTGCATATATGATATGCATAATTGATAATAAATATTTTTTTATCAATGGCAAGTAGAAAATAAAAGATTATGACAGTTCTATTTGTTTTCGTCGAAAATGTCGAACATGGTAACTATAATCCTCAGAATCCATAGTCCACCTCATCATCATGTAACCCGTCAATACAGTGGCCAGTAACAATCGGTCTAAACTGTAAAGAAAAAAGAAATAAAATTGTAAAAAGTCAATATAAAAAATCTGAACTTAATTTTATCGTTGAATTTGCAATTTTTGGCAATTGCAAAAAACAAATAATGATGCAGATAGAAAAAAATATAAAAATAGTTAACGCGCAAATAACAAAAATAATAAAGATTATACAATATTGATAAAAAAGTGGCAAATGATAGATCATTAAAACCAATTAGCAAGTTACATAAGATTTATGAGAAATAATAAATATAAGAATTGATTTATGTAAAGATGATTATATACATAATTAAGATTGTAAATAACAATTATAGATGAATCTTGCCAACCAAATTTTAAACTTATGTTCAAAATATATTATTATATTATTAAATTTTAAATTTATATAATGTTCAAAAGTGTGTTTTATACTACTTTCTCACAATTTACACATGTAGGTCACAATGCATGATAAGCAATGTATATATATATATATTCATAACTAAAACGTAAAAAACATAAAAAAATTTTTACCTCATGAAAGGATAAAGCCATAAACTAATAAGAAATCCAATAAAGCTAGGATGTCTCATATGCTTCATATATCGCTTTAAACCATTTGATTTATTGTCAAGAGGACTATTTCTGCCAGATAACCTGTAAATTAATAGTAATTAGCTAATGGAACAATTTAACATTGAACATTCTTGTTGATGCCGTTATCACAATATTCATTAGCTTAGGATATCTCTTTGGATGTAAATTTTAATATATTTTTATCTGAGTGGATTTGAAAACTTTTAAAAAATTTACAATTAAAAAGTTATTATTCTACCTATAGAAGACCTGCTTCAGCCCATATAGTTCAGCAATATCCATCATGATACAGCCACTGTAAATGAAGCTCCAAGCAAATACATGAAGACTGTTGAAAATTACCCAAAGAACATTGTTTTCAGAGATGTTAATATACCAAAAATGAAATGAAACTTGTTGCCAGTTATTAATAAGAAAGTGAATTGTGGCTGAGTTGCAGATATTATAAATGCTTCTACTGAGATATTCTATGTGCAACTTGCAGCAAATTTGTTTAAATTTATTGCTAGCCATGAGAGAGTGTTGCAGAATAAAGGCAGCAATTAACAACATATCCAAAAGAAGGCTCCAGAGATTATCTTGCTCCTTATTGTCATCTGAAAAATATAAAAATTACTTTTTGTAGTTCTATAAAAAGCATGGTGAAAGGTAGAAAGTTAAACATTAGATGTCAACTATAAGATAAACTTTTAAAAAGCAGTATAAATACATTGAATAAGCCAATACCTGAGTGAATGTATATATTGAGATTTGATAGGAAATAAGTCAAACTACACCAAATATAAGTCGTATATAGAAAATTAAAGATGGACACAATTACACTAAACACGTTCGCAATCATTTTTGGTGGGATAAATCACAGAAATATGCTACATAAGTCTAAATTTATTGTGCTTCGCAGTCATGATGAGCTCTCCAACGGCACTGCAATATCTTGCACTGCATAATAAAAACAATGAGTAAATTCGGAACTACATTGATTGAGCATTCAGTAAGGCGAACAAACTGAAATGACATTCAAGAGTTTCAGTAGCGCTCCCCCGAGGCCAACAACAGCATTACTATGTTGAATCAAGATGCCTCCTCATGCGGCGTAACTTACGTAAACATAACTTGCGCCAACCAATCACATCATCTCATTTAAGTACCAGTTTCCGCCTAGTTATTTTGTGCTCTTTACGCTATTTTCGTTACGCTAAATCCAATTTTTGGCTGTATTAGTTACGCCGCATGGGGAGGCATCTTCAGATAGCGTGTTCGACTGGCCCTGGGTTAATCGCTCCGAGATTAATGATTAATGACGTCATAAGTCACTACTAGCCAATCATAAGGCTTATAAGTACTTGTTCGACTAATAAACGTAGGCTGAATAACCCAGAATGGGTTAATCCAGAGCCAGTTGAACATGCTAAAAGTGCGTTCAGATGGAAAAAGAAATAGCGGAATGGAATAGTTACGGAAAAGAGATATAGTGGGGGTCAGCCAATCAGAATAATTCCGTTCTGTTGTTATTCTGTTTTTATTCCGTTCTGTTGTTTGATAGGTAGGTATTACATAGCACAGAACTGTTACGGAACAGAACAAAAACAGAAAACTTTCTAACCTATTAACTTCGAAAATTGTAAAATTTTCAATGTTGATAGGTTAAAATGTTTCCGTTTTTGTTCCGTTCCGTAACAGTTCTGTGCCATGTGAAACCTACCTATCAAACAACAGAACGGAATAAAAACGAAATTACTCTGATTGGCTGATCCTCACTATATCTCTTTCCCGTAACTGTTCCGTTACACTATTTCTTTCTCCATTTGAACGCACCCTAAATCGAAGACGTCGAATTGCTTTTTTACCTCGAAAATGCACAGAAGTGAAAGAGATACGAAATCTCGTATCTTTTTCATTTCTATGCATCCTCGAGATGAAAGAACAATTCGACGTCTTCGATTTACAATGTCGAATACGATTTACAATATCTGTACGATAGAATGAGAAAGCACTAGAGGCAAACCAACTTTCTCACTGTTTTAAACTGCCAACTTCCGGCTTCACTCGCTGCTACAGCAGAAGTATAGAAATGCTTTGTCTATGTATATACGTCATTGCTTTCAAGCACTTATGGCTCCTGCATGCAGGACGCGATAATGCTTGCCGCGCGGCGGAAGTCCGCGCGACAGCCAATCAATATGCTGCTTTCCGTAATAACCTTCTAGCTCTTACGAAAAAACAACATATTGATTGGCTGTCACGCGGACTTTTGCCGCGCGGCAAGCATTACCGCGTCTTGTGTGCAGGAGCCAATACACTCGCCAATACATTGGAAAGTATGTCTGACTCTCTCTTGTAAATTCGGACATATCCCTCTTGTTTAATAGGAAAATTTTTTTAATGGAAAGAAAAGCAAATATTGGATAAGATGTGTTCTTAAAATTATCAAAAAAACGTACAAACTTTCAATGACAAGTATACAAATACATATAAAGGATATTCGTGCGATTGAAAGATCCTAGTATTATAAAGTCACTATACTTTAAGGCTGGTATTCATAATCGGATCTTATATTTAAGCTGCCTTAAATTCATCTTTAGATGGTCTACGGATGATTTCATTGGCTATAAAGCATCTGAAGATAAACTTAGGACGGTCTTAAATATAAGATCCGACTATGAATATCGGCCTAATGCCCAATTTCTTCATCTTCGGTTAACTTTATCTGTCAGTTATTCTATTGGAATTGACCAATCATATTTATGGTTGGCAAGATTAACCAATCACGGTTGACATTTATCCGACAGATAAAGTTAACCGGAGATGAAGAAATTGGGCATAAGACTGTAGCGAACAAAGCTATACATAGCTCTATCTATCGGCGATAATGATAAATATCTTACTTCTGTGTGTACTACATACATACTACGCGCAGATGTGCGCATACATATATACTTCTCTCTCTCTCTCTTTTATCCCCCTCTCTGTCGCAATACATATGTGTATGTATCTAAATCCCGAAACGAAAAACATAGGCAGATGGCTGGGGATCTATGTTGATGATTAATAATCGTCAGTCAAATTGATGGTAGTAGAGGCGAAAAAAGCGCAACAGCAGCATCAACGGCAGCAGCGACAGCAGTAGGAGTAAGTGGCGAAGAAAACGAAAGCGACAAGTTCACTGGCGCGCGACCAGGATCACTGTAATTGTTAATCGAATTTATTGTTTCGGCATCGTGTACGAGTGAGCAACCGAGCGAGCGAGCGAGCGAGCGAGCTAGCGAAAAAGAAGAAAAGAGAGAGAGAGAGAGAGAGAAAGAGCAAGAAGTCCATCCGTTCGTTCGAGATCGGAGAAATAGTCGAGTCGTGAGAAACATGGCGTTTGTTTCTCCCGTACGACACGGAAACATCGCTGTCTGCTAGGAATCGCAAAACGCTCCGGCACATGTTCGTCGGTTACCTATCGAGGAGAGATAACCCACCTATGTTACGAGGGTCGATTTCGTCGCGACATCCCAACGAGAGAGCGTACACCTCTATCCGCGACACGCTTCCACGGCGCAGCGCTCGTTGAGACGGCGGGATCTACGACGAGCATGAGGACAGGAATTGTCTGTTATGCGTCCTGAGATGCCGAAGACCTGTTGTGAGACGAGCGACAGTGCGCAACAATGACGTCCCGTAGTTACACGAAATCTTACACTCGTAAGATTAATAATGTAACAGCCGGCAGTATACAGTTCGACAAGCTTTTCCGCGAGAACAGCAATCGACCGTCCGCTGCCAAGTCAGCAGGCACTGTTGGAAAATGGGGTATAACATCTTTCACGTCCATCAGGAGCACCAATATCAATGGTACGTACTTGTTAGTACACCTATGTGACATGCAATATCCTTTGCTGCGCAATAAGTCTCAGGTAATCTATACAATGATTCTGTGCTTTCTCAAGCATTTATTGTATATATTTTTATCATATGAACATGCATATGCATAATATGTAATGTTTGTGTATCATGGAATGATTGATATTAAAAAAACCTTCCAGAAGAGAAGTTTCCAGAAGCTCCAATTAGTCACTATTGCATTATTCATGGAACACAAATTTTGAGTTTAAACAACAATGATGAGAGATTGATACAATGAGAAATTTATATTTGATAAACATTCTTTATATTGTTTTATTTTATACATATTACAGGATATTGTATATTGGCCCATTTAACAGAATTTTATTCAGGAAGTTGCATATTTAATCTACAGCATCTAGAAATATAATAGTGAATTATTGAATCATCTTTCATAAGAATAATCTTTCAGCTATATGCAAATATAGCTTATTTATATATGCAAATATATCTTATTGTGTATAAAACGCATGTAATATAGATGGCAGTTTATTTATATATTATTCATTTATCTCTTATACAAATTTAAATTGATACATATTATTATCTAGACAGCTTAAGCATATATTTACAATCAGAAATATGGGTATCAGTTGTCCTTGAAGACTATGAGATCATCAATAGCATGGTTGAATCATTTGAAAACATTAACATGTTTTCTTTTTCCTTCTTTAGCCCAGATCTACAATGTGTTTTTTGCTTTCTGTTTTTCTTCTTTACTTCTTTTTTACTTAAAACTAAAGCTTTTAGCTAGAAAAAGATAGAAATCGAGAAACAGAAAGTAAAGAACACATTGTAGATAATGCTTTAGAGTAGCTGTAAATGTTGTTTTATTGATGGAGTATAGAAACATAAACATCGTGCGCTATCCATGAAAGATACATATAAACTTTACAACTATTTTGTTTTTAGGCAGGAGAGATGATATCCATAACACACTCGGTGCGAAGAAGATGAAACTCGACTATGGGAATCAGAACGCCCGAGTGAATACCGGCAAGGATCCGTTCTCCTTCGAGACCGACCCAGACAACAAGCCGGACGCTGCTCCCGCGGTTGTGAAGCCGAAGAAGTTCTTTAAAAGCCGAAACGCTCCACCCGTAGTGGAAGAAACGCGCCAAGATGTGGCGATCTATAGACAAGTACCTGATTCGCAATACGGCCGGCCGCGTGTTCCGAAACAACCCCAGCAACAGCAACAGCCACCCCCGCAGCAGCAGCAGTCGCAACAGTCTGCGCAGAGGCAGACAATTGTGACGAAACTATCGCAGGCGCCAATCAAGAAAGTAATAGAGCACGTACCGCTCAAGAAAGTAACAGAGAATTTTGATAACGCGACCGGCGGCGACGCTGGCCCGAATCGAGAGGAGAACAAGCCGCCGATCGTACTGAGAATATGCAAAGGCACAGCGCGACTCGTCTGCGGGGATGTGCAGGACACACAGGACACCGTCGAGCCGGAGACATACCGAATCTCCACGTCGCTCACCAGCCCCTCCAAGGTAGACATCGAGCGAAAGACGTCAAACACATCGGAGACGTCGCTCAAGTCAGACCACCACAGGCCTGTGCGTTCTTCTTCGCACCAGCCGATCGTCTCTACCATATCGATCCCTCTGGAGAACACCGAGATGCGCAGGACCACTCGCAGCCGCGCGAAGAACCTACATCTGGACCTGAGCACGACGACGTCCGCGATGGCGTCGACACCGGCATCGACACCGAACTCCCACAGCTCCGGCCTCTCGTTGACGCTGAGGAAGTCCGTCACGGACTCGAACAACACCCTCATATCGCACTACGACATCGTTAAGACTGACTGCGGCTCCTCGTACTCCTCCAAGCCGACCATCGAGCCGTTGATCGGACGCGATCAGCCGCTACCGACCACGACTCAAGAGCTGATCGATATACTATCAAGTGATTCTGACACGAGACTATCGCAGCCACTGCCACCGCCGCCACCACCACCAGCACCTTCACTTACATCCACATCTGCACCGGCGCCGGCACTTGCCGCGGCTGCAACAGCACCCACGATTGTCGTCAGTACTGTGATGGAGGCTGAAGTAACGCCAGAGGACATCGCAAGCCATGTTCAGCATTGCACCATAGATATCCACACTAACGAAGTTCTGCCTGAGCAACGACAGGAACAACAAGCAACAGCCGTTATTGACACGCAATTGGTTGAGCCAGCGGAAGCGGCAGTCGAGCCCGATCCTGAATCGGAGCCGGAACCAGCGGTTCCGCGCGTTACCGATACTGAAGTCGCTGGCGCTAAAGCTCTGGTGGATCAGGACTGGTTCTCTAGCAGTGACGACAGTGAAGGTGCTAGTGGAAACGCCGAAAGCGAGATACCGCTGCACGTGACGAGTACAGTCTCGGAATCACAGGTCTCCAGTGTACCATCGACGAGTGTACCGATCAACAAACCCGCCGCCGCCGCCGCCGCGAAGAAGGGCAGCATTTTCAAGAGTCGCTCGACAGGCGCGACGAACGGCAACAAGAGGCGAGCGTTGTACAAGCACAAGTGGTGCGACAGCGATAAGGAGTCCATTGTCACGGACACGCCTGTTGCTGACAACAGCACACCCACTACCGCGTCCAGCTCTAGCAGCGCGGGAACCTCGGTGTACGAAGAAGAGTTCGATCCCTCGCAATTGACGAGAGTCGTGACTTACCCCACAACCGACATCGACTTCGAGGACGAAGCAGATGCAATCACGAGTGTTCGTTGTGGTAGAAAAGTTAAAGGGGTAAGCGTGATGAATATTCTATGGAGTATAATAAAAGAAAATGGTAGGATTATTTTCCACAATTGTACTCCATATTACTGTTATTAGATTCTTCCATATACATCATACTAATTGTAATATTCTATACACTGTGTATGGAATACATAATATTTTCACACATTGTATGAAATATAATGCGGAATATAATAATTGTAGAATATAATAATGCGGAATATAATAATCGTGAAATGTTGCTCGTTTCTTTGCTGTGAGAATCTGTTAAACTTTATCGAATAACTTTTTGCAACTTTATCTTGCTACAAATGCAATGAGATTAATTATTGTTCTCAGTTGTGCAATACATACTCGGACGCGAGATGTGATTTTTTTATACTTTATTTGATTCTCACCGAGATGATATATTTCAACTCAAACTTTGTGTTATAGTTTTATACTGTGGTGAAAAATGTAAAGAAAGCTCATCAGATACAAGAGAGCGGTGAATTCCAAGAATTTAATGACGACGTGGAATATATCTTGGATACTTTGAGAGAAAATAATCCAAATGCTACTCGTTGCCTTTCTGCCATACGCCTAGCAAGCAAATGTATGGCTCCTGCATTTCGTATGCACGTGCGTGCCCATGGAACAGTTGCCAAGTTTTTTAAAGCACTTCACGATGCAACTAAAGATCAGGTATGAATGATAGAATTTAAAAATTGTTGATTGTAACGAAATATTATTTAAATTCAACGTAACAATAAGGATACGTAAAAGCCAGTAAAACTGGATCGCATGGGACATGCGACTTCTTTTCAATTAGATGATAATGCTGTTATTGTTGCAGAGTCTCGGTCTGTGCACAGCAACGGTGATGTTTGTCTTAAGTCAAGATCGCCTAGCTATGGATCTAGATCGTGATTGTTTGGAATTAATGTTAAGTTTGTTAGAGTCTGATGCCAGCCATAAGGACGCTCTTGACGATTGTGGTCTGAGTCATGCTGAATTATTAAAAAATAAGGAAAAAGTGCGCCAGTTGTGCGCCGATATCCAAGCTCAAGGACATGCTAAGCATCTAAATCTAGATAACATTACTGTGAGTAACCCTATTTGCGATCCGTCATGATAATTATTCCGGAAAAATGTACTTACATGATTTTTCATTTCTGATATGTAATTCGTTGTTTTTAATAGGTTGGTCAGCTTGCTATGGAGACACTGTTGAGCCTTACGTCAAAGCGCGCTGGAGAATGGTTTAAAGAAGAACTACGAGAATTAGGCGGTTTGGAACATATTGTAAAAACGATTCGCGAATGTCATCGTCATATTAACAGCCAGGATATTTTAAGATCTGGCTGGACAGATCCTTTATTAGATAAATTACGTAAAGTTGACAGATGCTTACGTGTATTAGAAAATGTAAGTGTATCTCTTTCTTTTCCAAATGTCACACTTACGTTACATTACGAATAGAAATTTGATCATGGTAAACGTTTTTTTTTTTCTTTCAGGTAACTCATATGAATGAAGAGAATCAGGTGTATTTATTGAAATATGGGGACGGAGTATTAGTAAGCACATTAGCTAGTTTATATCACTTTTGTGGTCGAGAGATTCCCATTTATCCAACCATGGATACAAGTGACAAAAGTTCCACTGGTGCTGTTGTTAGAGAATGCCTTTTTGCTATTATTAAAGTTCTGATCAACCTCACTCATCGATTTAATAGACAATGTAAGATATCTTAATTTCAAATATTCACCATATTATTTTATAGAAAGACATCGTATCATTATATAGAGAGAAAATGATGTTTTTTTTAATAATATATGCTTTTTACAGCCTTTGGTAGCAAGTCGATCGGTTCTCAAGTTGGTGTTTTGGACTGTAGTTTATTTCTTTTATTACGTGTTCCCGAATCACTTCCAGAAGAAAAGCGGTTCGACATGATGATGTTGGCATTAATTCTATTGATAAACCTAGTAGAACAGTGCGATGATAATAAACAACTTCTTATCGACTCGAGAGCTCCTCCATCGTCAGAAAATATTTTTGACGGTACGTAATTCACTGTCCAAGTCGCTCATTTTAACCTAATGTCCAGATGATGATTACGAGTATTTATATATTTTTTATTATCATATTTTTATTATTTTAGCAGGAGAAAGCGGAGTGGAATCCTTAATCGATTTATTTTATAAGCAAGAAGAACTTGCACGTGCTGAGGAACAAAAAACTGACGCCATCTTAGACGGAAAGAAAGATTCTGAGCAAATAGAAACAGTATCGACTACTACTAAATCTCAGGAAGAATTCATCGAAGAAACTGTCACAAAATGTATGTATTACGCGAAACAAATTGTTCATCGAACGAGTAGTTGCCGTCATTGTGATTATTGTAATCGTATATTTATTTTTCCGCAGTGTTGCAAAAAGCTGGCCGACATATGGAACACACTTTGATTGGAGCGTATGTCGTGCTTTTACTTGGATACTTAATAATGGATAACAAGGTAATTAAATACAATTTTAATATGAAAAAGAATATGATTGAAACATTTATTGCCGTGGTAATCACCGCTAATTGCATAATATGATATTGTATGACGCGTCTTAATAATTTATATAATTTATAATCATATGTATGTTATACAGAGACATTGAAAAATTATTTGGCGTTGTTCCAGGAATATGAATCGCTAGTACGAAGTAGACTACGAGACAAGAGTTTCACCACTATGGTCTCTGTACTTCAAAAGTTCTTCAACTTCATGAATCTGACGGCATCGGTAATTTTATTTCTTTTTTTTTTTTATATGAATGTTTTCTTAAATGATGAATGAAAAGTTCTACGATACTTACTATACGCGTGTTTGTTTCAGAATGAAGTGAGTAGTTGCGGAATCGCTGCTACTGAGAAGGTAATTAAGTTCCTAAAAATGTCAGATGCCAGAATCGAGGAGGAGAACGAGTTACCATTACCAGCATTAGAAGACACCAATACAATGCTCGACTTAACCTCATCTTGATTGACATGTCATGCACACACCTGACAGCATTTTTTTTCTAACCTGGCGTATGCGAAGAGCCAAAGTTGTACGTGTCCAACGGAAAAGAAATTATTCTCTGTCACGATGGACTTCTGTTTCATATTCGTATATTTTGATACATATTTATTCACTTACGTAATTTATTGTAGGTTTTCATCACTACTAATTTGGCTAAATTCTTCATTTACGATAACGATAAATCATTTCATATTTTAATTGATTTTTAGATATAAGATAATGTAATTTGAATGAACGTAAAAACACGTCTGGTATGATTGCAGGGCACTTATCGTGATTACACAGTGTTTAATATCAACAATAATTTAAGCTAACAGATAGCTACTTTTTTTTTTAAAGTTCAGACTATCAAGAAGCATGACACTGAGCTTCTTGCCAGTCTAGATGATTTATTTTCTGTATATGATCTTAATATTGTACAATCAACAATTTAAAATTATATCTACGTTTTAAAAACTGTTAAGTAATTGATACTGCACTAGGATGCGTTATAAATCGCTAAAATTCAACATAGCATTATGTGTATAAGTTTATTTTAATATTAAAATTATATTACCATATAAGCCTTGTAAATGTAAATTTATAAATTATAATTGTACCTTATACACATCTGCGGTTCACAATTATTGGATCCCACTAACGTGTACATACGTAAGATCTAGCGTGTAAGATCACTATTATACTACATCGTGATATGTGTAGAAAATCTAAAAAAATATTCTGCATTATACAATAAAGTTTTAAAAGAACGTATATTTAAATCTAACCCTAGTGGCGCTATTTTATTTGTGGTCTGTTCTTTTCAGCTGCGCTGCTGAACTGGTGCAATAAGTTAAAGTGAGACAAGTATATGTTTTCTCACTCTAAGTTATTGCATCAGTTCAGGGCCCTGATTCTCGAAAATATATCGCATATGACATTTAGTGAAAAGCTATAGGCTGCGTTCCTTTTGGGCGCTTTAAGCGCTTATAAACGTCACTCTATCTTTCTTTCGCATTAAGCGATAAAGATAGAATGGCGCTTACAGCGCGTGAGCAAAAGGAACGCAGTCATAGTATACATGAACTATAACTTTTCACTAAATGTTGTATGCGATATATTTTCGAGAATCAGGGCCCAGCAGTGCAGAAAAGAACAGACCAATTGATTGACTGCCGGAAAATGCACAAATAATAGAGCAAAAAGTACAGAACCTGCACCACCACGTCCGCCAAATCTGGAATTTGGAACCTAGAAGCTCAAAACAAAAACAAGCGATGATCCAAGCGATGACATTAATAACATAATACACATATTAAGAATATATAAATTATTTTGTTTATACATATATAGATTACAAAGTTTTATTGTGAAGAAGCGAGTTGTGTTGATTATTGCAATACTGTGCAGTCTAGTGCAAGCTGAACATACCTCGACTGCTCTGTATAATGGTTCAACAGAAGTACAAACTTGTGGAACTTATAAATCTGATTGGTATATGCTCTTAAGGCCATTCTACAATAGCTGTAAGAATATGGCTGTAATGACTCTCGCAACCAGCGCGATTTGCGACGCGACACGCGATATGCGATCACGCTATCCAATGAGCGTACAGCTTTTCCGGAATACCAATACGCTCATTGGATATCGCTCGACGCATATCGTGTCGCGTCGCGCATCGCACTGGTCTGCGAGAGCCATAAGACTGTAAGACGCGAAATGAATTATTTTCATTCGCTGACAGCTCACGTTATAGCCTTACGCCATATTCTTACAGCTATTGTAGAGCCTTAAGAGCATACACCAATCAGATTCACGAATTTTACAATTTTAAACAGCTCTCTGCTGAACGCAACCTATATTTAATGATGCGATCTATTAGGCGCTGCAGATACTTTGAAGCGTTATTTAGACCAATCATGGCTTTTTTTAAACGCTTCAAAGCGTTTGTGGAGTCTAATGGATCCCACTCTAAATGGTTTACAAGGCCACGTCAAAAAGAATAACCTATGTATATAACCTTTGCGATTTGTGTGATATGTAGCTGTCAAAGCAATCAGCTGTTGTCACAGTCGACAAGTACAGGGATATTGAAATACCAATTTTTCAGGCAGTGATTAATGATTCAACATGACGTGCTAATCAAAGGATGAACTGTGTGAAATAAAATTTCCCATGCTTCGATCCCAAACGTCCAGTACATAATTGGAGTATTCAATTCTGTGCAGCTACTTTTTAATCATAGGGCATACAGGCGTGTAGTGTGTAATCTATGAATTTAGGCGTATTCAACAGAGTTAATCTCAAGGTGCTTATGCTCTAATTATAACATGTTTACTATCTAATTGAATATATTTACTTTCAGTTACACACAAGTAGTTTGCAGAAATAATTATATAAAATTTGAATAATTTTAAATCTTAATTTACATTCATTTGTAGTTATTATCTATAATTTGTATGCTTATATTTAAATTTATAATTATATTATGTACTGTTCTATGTCCTAAAAAAGGAGGAAGAGTTTGTAAAACTAATTATATCTTTTTTTTTTCAGGATTCCCAAGGAGGAATGTATTCAGAATGGGCTTCACTGAGTACCCTGATCCAGCAGGGCTCAGAGGAAAGTCAAAGTGTACTCGAAAAATTTCCCCCTGGTGCAGGGAGAGATGTAGCACTATCCATAGTACACCAACTTGCAGCTAATCTTGGTATTACCCAAGCAGGAGAGCCCAGTCCACTCTGCACTGATAAAGAAGTTCAATGGTGCATGGAAGTGATATGTTTTGGTTTGTCATTACCATTAGCTGAGCATGATACTGTCAGAGATTGTGTCAACATATACTGCGAGTGGCTGTCTGCGTTGTATTCCACACCCAAAGTTTCTGTGCCAGGACCGATCATAGATGATCCAAACTTCTATGCTAGAAAAATTATAAGCCATTTTCATAATTTATTCGTCCCAAGGAAAGGAGAAGGTATGATAGATATTGATTTTGCTTTTTATTGTTTTGTCTACAATTAATCTGCTTTTCGATAATGTCCGTGTTTTCTTTCCCAAAGTCTGGCCTTTTTTATATCAGGATCTAGGTAATTTCACAGTGTCAAGCATAGTTTTTTTGATACGCATATTTATCACAAGACTGATTCATCGATAGATTGATATTCACAGTATTGAAGCTCTATGAATGTTTAGGTACAGATACAATAAATCGACAGGCTGTTCTGTGTCATCGAGTATTAAGGACTTTACAGCAGATTGCAAGAGGCCCGGCAACTTTGGAAAGAGAAACATGGGAGAGTCTGCTGTTGTTTCTCATTGGTATCAATGATGCATTACTGGCACCACCGGCGACTAGAGAAGATGCAGGAGAACAGCTCTGCGAAAGAGTGCTTGGTGTATTGTTGGAAGTACGTAAATATAGAAGTGGTCAATTCTGTAAATACATTAGTGTTAACAATGACTGTACACTAACAAAATGTTTTTCTGTTTTCCAGGTATGGCTAGTATCCTGCGAACGCAGTTTTCCATCACCTCCCTTATGGCGCACGTTACGAGAATCTTGCTTGCGATGGCGTCACAGATTAGCTTTGGTGGAACAATGGAATCGCGTGTGTCTCGCCCTTACGGCAAGACTACTGCAGATCATGTATGGGCCAATGTTCCCTGAATTAAAGATCAGTATGTATCTTTAAATTTGGATTCTTTGCATCCCATTAACTCAAGTGTAAATTAAATTTTAAATATATCATTATTCATAATTAGAGGACATAAGAGTGATTCCAAAAATTTCAGTCTATGCACAATTAAACAGTACAGTTTACATCTTAAAATAAACTATATTGTTGCATATGGATAATTTAACTCTCAGTATAATGAAAGTTTGATATTATACAGATGCATGTATAATTTGTTAAAAATTCATGTTAACAGGTGAGGAAGACACACAACTTGTACCACCTACTATGCCGGACGAAGCTGTAGCGCAAGCATGGTACAGAATGCTGCGTACTATTGGCGATCCCGTGGATCTGTGTAGACCCGCCATTGTGTCGCAAACGCAAGCATTTTTACAATACGCTATTGCCAGTCCAAATGTTATAGATCCGTGCCAACATCCATGTCTGCAGAGTTTGCCACAGATATTTCTGAAAGCTATAAAAGGCATAGCGGGTCAAGTTGACGCCTTTCTCGGTAAGTCAAAGATTCCAATTTGAGCGAACATCTTGTTGTAATTTACTGGAGAACATATATATAATTAAATACTTGTAAATTATTGTAATAACAAGACAAAAAATTGTATATTTTTTCTACGACCTCTCTCACATCTATGAGACTTGCACACGTGTTGTTGGTTTGGTCACGTTATATTGGTGGTGGTTGCACATACTGTCACGAATGTTTTAGGAGTTTCACAGGCATGTTGCTGGGAGGAATGTTGTGTATCCAACGTTGCGTCGGGAAATAATAGCACAGGAAGTGGGGGTGTCGGATGGGATAGGTCGAGCAGCAAGGATCAGCCTCAACCTTCCCCTACACCCCCAACGCAACGCAGACTTGCCAAAAGTTTCAGTGTCACTCCCTCTGCGGTTACTAAGGGTACTTTCAGTGCAATCTCTCGCTAATACTCAATCTATTTTGTCAATTATTTCCTTCACAAAGATTCAAAGTCACAGATATTGTAGTCATTGCACACCCATTTCTGTATTATATTTTACTCTCTTACTGTGTATAAAGTTACTATATTTCTTACACTATGTTATAATGATAGTATAGGCAAACTGCAGATATTTGTGCAAAAAATGCCTTTTCTATCTTAGAAAGTTGGATTTTATATATCTCCATGATATGAAACATGTTTTAATTTTGGTCCCACTCTAGTTATTTTCTATCGAAATATATATTAACATAAACATCCGCAGTCTAATTGTAAGATGATATGAAACGCTAGTTACGATTGTTTGTATTGAATCCTTTAGTAAAATTAAACTTTGATATTTTATAGCTAAAATTTGGTAGTATTGAAGTATGAAATTACATATATGTATGATAATAAGAAAACACTTCATAGGAATTCCGAAAGCGTCATTAATTGGATTAACAACAAGCCGCGTAATCAGTACACCACCGATGCTGATATCTAATTCTGGGCCATCGTCTGCTTCGAGTACAACATGTAATATTGTTTTTCTGAGTTTGTAGTTGAGTCATTACGAAGATCGCGATCATATTACAATTATAATTTTACAGCTATGACTTCACTTGGCCAAGACATCAGACCTCCTTTAGCCCCAGGACGTCCTAAGTGTAATAGTATACTACATCTTTTTGGGGAATGGTTATTCGAAGCTGCGTTTATCGGCACTGAGGGTTGGTCACAAAATTTACCGCGTAAGTATCTTTAATGACGAAGCATTATCTTATGAAGCATATCTTTCGAAGCATATCTTATACTACAAATACATTATATGCAATTGTAATATCATAGAACCATCGGGTGCCTCGAAACGTCCATCTTCAGTGCTTGTAGACGGACCAAGTTCGTTGCAAGAAACCGTAAATGACGTACCATCGACGCTCTGCATAGATCGCTATGAGTCAGGCAGAGCGGAGGCATTGGGCGCTCTATGTAGAATTTTTTGCGCTAAGAAAACAGGCGAAGAGATCTTACCTGTATACTTAGCCAGATTTTATCAAGCGATGTATCATGGTCTCAAGGTGAACGAGGTATGTCATCGATATTAATTCTTATGATTTAGAGGTATATAATTTACTTTATTTGTTTTCCGGATTTGGACCGCGTCTTCTTTGTGTATAGTTCCGATGTTTCGTGAACATTCACTTCTTCAGAGAGTAAATCTAAAACAGACCTGAAATTGTTTCACGTCGCCCTGCTTCCTGAAGAAGTGAACTAAGATGTTCACGAAACGTCGAGATCATACACAAAAAAATCCGGAAAATAGGTAAAGTATTGACATTTCCTGACATCAGGAAAGCCTAAAATATCAGATATATAATTTGTTTATATAATTATTTTATTTATCTCTAGTCGCGCGAATGTGGCGAAACGTTGGCGAGTATTTTGTTAAATTCAGCCGACTTGTTTCGCCTCGATTTAAACGGCATACAAGTATTGGTACCGGCCGTATTATCCGCCTTGGAAGTCGTCCTACCGGAGAAAGACTTGAAACTGAGATCCAACTTAGTGTCAAAGCCGGATTTAAGAAGAGCGTCGATACATTTATTGATATCGATGTTAACGTTGCCCCTGCACTTTCAGGTACGAAACTTGAATAAAAATATCGATTTGGATAATTTAAGATATGAATGTTTTATTCTTGTAGAATCTCGCCATCAAGGAACTTCCGATATTCCCAGGAACAAATTCATCCGAGAAAACTCCCATAACGTTTATACAATTAAAATCGAGATTGATGAATTTGCTCATAAATGCTTTACAAGTGGAGACCGATCCTCAGAATACACATATGCTGTTAGGTAAGATACTGAAAAAAAAAACAAACGATATGCCATTCACTAAGAATACTTATAATCTAATTCTCGCTTTTCTAATATATATTTTTATCCGGAACGCGTGGATGAAAGCTATGTAAACAATTTTTCTAGGGGCTCTTTTACTGAGTGTACAAGATTCTGCAGAAGCGGAAGAAGTAGAACAAGTCACGCAACCAGACGTCGTGGCGAATGACTCCACCACCAATTTATTATCCTCAGGTTTGTCCCGAATATTAATAAAATGTTAGCTTGCATTTAATTGAATACACTGTTCTGAGTTACCTCTAGTATCATTCAATTCCTGTTTGTGTCTAAATTTGATGAATAACTATGATATCATAGGCGTTATTTTTTATATGTTACATATATTACGTGACAAAGCAATATTTTCTTTGAATTGTGACGAATTCATGATGCTCGTATAGAGCGCGTCAGGAAACATTATTTATTTTATAACGCCTATGAGCATGATTGGCCTCTTTTTGACGCCAATGAAATAGCAAAGTCCCAATTATATCGCTACTTTATCTAATACGGCAATCTTTCATTAACATTTATCAAAAGCTTTTGAATGGGAGTAACTCAGTATGATGATGCAATATTGAAATTACAATGCTTCAATATCACCTCTCATCGTATCAGCTTTACACGTGCTTATATACAAAATGTTAATTTTTATTATATTACGAGTTGTGTTCTGTTGTGCAATTTTCGCCATTGTATCGTCTTATCATCGCTTAATAGTCACCAGCGATTCAGCCAGTCAAATAAGTATATCCAGTGATCAGCGATCAATTGGCGATGCCTCTGATATTGCGACTCTTCAAGAGGAATGCATTGCATTCGGTAAATACAAATATTGTTTATCTTGCTACACACGCTCATAAAAAAATCGCATTTGAGGACATTTGTAGAGTGTGAATTTTGTTTCGTGCTTGTCGTTTATGTTTTTGTCATTACATTCAAAGTTCAAAAATATGCAAATTACTCCATCTCTCACGGAGAAAACCTCCCAAGGCTAGACTCTTAAATTAGAAATAAAATGTTTGATATGGAAATATTAAATTTATAGTAATTTTTACATAATAAACAATTAAAATTAACCACTATTATTTAAAACCTGATTATATAAAAATTATATATATATCTTCCTTAAGAAATCTAACTTCAAGAGGTTTTCTGCAAAAGGTGTGAGACACCCTGTGTATATATCCTACTTAGGATTTATCACATATTAGTGTGTCTTAAGTACTTAAAAAAATATATTCATACAGAGAATATACACTAAATACATTATATTTTAAATATAGACTCAATGACTAAACAGTAGGTATATTTTTGCAGACTCCGCGCACGCTCTTTTCGTACGCGCTACATACTTTGTGTGTCATTGTTTGATTTCATCGTGGAAGACTGACTTGAATATCTCTCTAGCAGCGTTAGAGATGCTGTCAGGATTAGCACGCACACGTATTCGCGAAACAGGTAACAAGAATTGAATATAATAGTGTGATTTAACAATTTGCCCTATTATATACATAACAATGTAGTCATATACTTATCTCTGTCTTATAAATCAATATAGTCATATATTTATTTTTGTCAAATAATTTTACATGCAGCGAGGAAGCTTACAGGTCTGATACTAATTAAGAATCAGAAACTCAATAGACATACGCTTTAGAACAGTGCGTGTCAGATTGTTGTATTTCTTACAGATGCACTAGAATGCAAAAGAGCAGTGAAATGGTTGTGCGACTACATTGCGTATCAATGTTGGCGTCCACCTCCGGCGCATTCTAAGGATCTCCATTCTTCCATCGTTGCAGCATTTAGTTGCTTGACAACTTGGTTGACCGCGCATCCACAATTATTACAGGTATGTCCATTGTCCTTAGAAATGATTTGCGAAATTGCCTCATTGAGGCAATCGTGAGTATACGTTTGTTTTTATTTCTTATCGAAGGACAAAGACTGTCTGACCACAGTATTAGAAGTCGTTGAACTCGGAGTGTCCGGCACTAAGAGCGTTGGAAAACCAGGTGAACCCATTAAAATGAAGGATGAAAAAGAACTGAAGCCTGCGTCCATGCGTGTAAGAGATGCCGCTGACGCGCTTCTCACTATTCTGTTAGAACAGGTTTGTACATATAGTCTAACAGATTGTGTATAGAAGAAATATTCTTATTCTAATTATAATATCGGTATCATTGCCATCAACTCTTTATAGATTTCTCAGTAGCCCTCAAATCGATACTAATAAACTTTATTTTTCACTGCTTTATTTTTCTCCAGTTCACAATTATCTTTTCTTTTGCAGGTCGGCTATTTTCCAAGTGCTTGCGGAGCGCAATCGCTCTCGTCGTTATTGGACGAAGTTTCATTACTTCGACACTGCAACAGCTGGACTGGTGGACGTGTGGCCCGGCAAGCGGCCGTGGAGAGATTTCGTTACTTCGTTTCTGAGAATGCAATAGTACTAGCTCTGTTAGAGGAGCCTCTAGGAAATGATCAAGATCCTCAACCGACCGTGACAGTTCTGATCCGCGGACCATTCGGCAGACACGCGTGGACGATGCAGCTGCGTCATTTACCGCGTCACCGGTCCAGCATCAGAAGCATTAATAGCAATCCTGGCAGACCGTTGCCATTGGCTGAGGCCGCTCCAAGAACAGACTATAAGCCAAGATTCTTCCCAGATAATGTAGATCGCATTCCCCATTGTAAAGTGTAAGTAAATTGATCTTGCACTATAAAGTTTCAATCCATCTAGAACTTAAACTCCATCTGCTTAATTAGCAACAAGTTTCTTCTCCTTTTTCTTTTTTCTTTTCTATTTTTCTATTTAAGTTCTTCGATTGTTTTGGTTAATAAATATTATTAAATTTTTATCTAATATATTTAGTATTTTCTGTGTGTGTTTTCTTATATTTTTATATTCTTGTCTTCTTATATTCTTGTCTTCTTATATTCTTTCGAAAGCTCGAACTTTATCGCGTCTTTATATAGCGTCTATTAACTGTTTCATCAAAATTGATAATATTTTATCGTGTTTTTACTCACATATGTTAGATACATCCGATAGATACTTTATCTCTTCTTACATCATTTAGCATATCAATCCATCTTTAATCTATACGGCGGTATTTTATCAAAATGGATTAGTAGTATTTAAAGAATTTAAAGTGTCAAAATGAATTAGTAGTTTAGTAGTGTTAAAATATACAAACTATATTTATTTGAAAATTGATATTAATATCTATTTGAATTAGTCCGTATTTATTGAATTTTACACATACACACACACACACACACACACACATATATTATTATTATTAATATTTATTCATGATATATTCAGGGACGAATCAATACCAAGTCTTGAGGCAGTTATGAGTGACAACGACGCCGTACGAAATGAACACCAAATTCTTGCACAACTCTTAGAGCGCCAAATAACGCTCGAGACCAAATATGACAATGGTAATGTAAAAAATACGGAAGAGAAGAGCGACGAGTGCGTGCCACCGCAGATCTGTCATGAATTTCAAACGGCACGTCTGTTCTTGAGCCATTTTGGCTTCTTAAATATGGAACCTAAGGAAAATGAGGAGTCTAGAGATAGCGGTCTTATTGCTTTAGATCCAACTATTCCCGGATTTTGCATAGATTTGGAAACATTAGATAACATTAGTCCACGAACATGTGATACCGTTCATATATTTTATGTAAAAGCAGGTCAGAAATCTGCATCGGAAATATTATCAAATGTGGTAAGATGTTGCTTATCTTATATATCAGTTATATCTAATCGTTATTCATCTTTTAAGGCTCCTGGCCCCTCGCATTGTCTATCTCTTTTTAATGACGTCAGAATTATAAAAGTTAGGAAAATAACTGTCACTATTTCAATGTATTTCGCAAGAATTTTTAGCATACATTTTCTCGCTTCTGACGTCATTAAAAAGAGATAGACAATGGGCGCGTTCAGCGAAAAAAACGCTCAGTGAGCAATCAGCGATTATTGGTTCTTACTGCTAGATCCCTAAATCTAGACCAATTACATTGACGAATTACTCAACTGTTGAGTTTGCTGAACGCACCCAATGCGAGGGACCAGCAGTCTTAAGGGGATGCTGAAGCTGAAAACTTTACCGACAGAACACTGACATTTTTCTGCAAAATTTACATCGTATTGGTTACACAGAATTACAAATGCTTTTTCGCAATGAAAGTATGTGCAAAAATAAATAGGAGCATTGCTCGATATGTAACGAAAACGAACCAAAAATTTTTAATGTAAAATCTCAAGCTGTCAGTTAGCGCAATATTTGCCTAATCCAAAAGTTCCGCAACTTGTATACACCGAAAGTGTGGATGCTCCAAACAAATAAATTTTGAAGAACATTGTTCTACCTTTGCATCTATATTTGGAAGCTTAAGAATATCGAAAAAGTTTGCAGAAAGATTTCTACACATATATGGTTAGATTTTCCGTTGAATATGATAAAACAAAGCAATACACATTCATGCAAGTTCTGTATATACAAGAAATACGAAAAGGATAGCGTAATTATATTAGTGACGATTGTCTCTGCATTATTGACATTGTTCGAATTCGTCATCGACTCCAGCATTCCCTTAGGAAAAAAGTTCTTAAATGCTTTTTTATTAGATCAATAATGAATGATTGATGAGTTATACATTAAAGCCATATTGAAATAGCCTTTTATTTGATTTCAAATATTTGACTGATTGGTTCAATTACTAAGAGTTCAATCTCTCTAACAGTTATTTTTCACTAATTATTAAAATTACTACTTACGACAAAATATGACAAAATACGATATTATAATCAGGATATGAAAGATATATCTTGTACATATACTTTATCGATTTATTTTTTACAATTTATTATTTTTATATTTACAGCTGCATGAGGAAAATGTATCGCCGAACTTTTTGGAGTTTTTAAGTTCTCTCGGCTGGGCCGTTTCTGTGTCTGCTCATGCAGGCTGGACCGGTCATGTATCCACCTCTTGGAGGGCAACGGCGCAGGTGAACGTGCCGCAACCGGCTCATAGCAATCACGGCGGAGCGCTTTATAATGGCGACACGCACGTGTTGTACTGGGCCGACGTAAGTTCAGAAATTGCATTTGTGGTACCTACTCAATCGTATCTCATGGCCAGCTCGGACTCACTAGAAGAGACTAGCAGTTATAGCAGCGATATTAGTAGTGGTCAAGGTAATATTTAAAAGTAGAAAACATTGTTAAAGAATACAATATGATATAAATCGTATACTTAGCCGCACTGATAAGATACCGAATCTTTTTTTCTTCATAGTGCCACACGATTTAAGTCCCATCTTGTGCAATGAATATTGCGCAATTGTGTGAATAAGAACGTGATTAATATCTTGAGTATTGTAATAGCTTTGTGTATTATATTGCAGCATGGTTCGAACGAAGTATCAGTGAAAGCACGGATACTCGGATCTCTGGTGTATCACAAAATACAACGCAGACTTCAAGAGCGATGTCACTCGACTTGGAAAAACAACCGTCGAGTTTGTCGGGAATAGGCCCGACAAATTCGTCAAGTGCGGATCCTATTAAACCAAGAAGATCGACGAAACAGGCTCTACCATTGCAAACTAATACAAAAATTATGGTTGTGTGGTTGGAGAGTTTAGAAGATCATATCCAATTTCCGATTGGTTCGTTAGTTTTTCTCTTAATACGGTCAATATAAAGAATATCTATTATAGATGGTTTTTCAAGAATTTTTCGAACTATGTAGGTGATCTGCTCCCTGCCACTTGTACTGGATTGGAGCAATCGAGGATAACGCAAGCTACCGATGTACAAGTTATTTTTTTACAAGCTCTTGCTAGTGGTTTAATGCGGGTCAGATTGCAGGGACCAGTTTCTAGAATAAATCTAGCAACACCTCTAATTGATGGTATGGTAGTGTCGAGAAGAGTCTTGGGAACACTAGTTAGGCAAACAACTCTTAATATGGGACGCAGAAAAAGACTTGATAACGATAGGTATAAAATTGATTATTTCTTATGTGTTTCTTTCATGATATTTTATTCCGATAAAATTTTATGATTTCATAAACTTCTCTACGTTCTACAGTTATCATCCACCGCATGTGCGAAGACGCTTGAAAATTCAAGAGATGGTACAGAAATATAAGAGAAATCTGACAGATCCAGAATTGTTAACGCTTTTATTTAGCAGTACTCAGACTTATCGAGCATAAATAAGTCTTTTCGAGAATCTCGAATGAACTTAAGGAAAAAGGCAATTTGATAACATTATTGCAAGTTTATGCGATCGTTCGGAACGACACAATGTCCTACATCATATGTTTTAATACAAGTATTACACATAAAATTCTGCATCTTAATCATTATTTTATTACTCGTTAAATCGGTATTGTAGATAGCGCTGTAAGATATAAATTATATTCATACTTCATAATCAAATAATTACTTCAATATAAAATAATTAAATGTATCATTAAATTAATTTATTATATCTATAATAATATATATGTATATGTATTCTATACACATCCTCTGTATTGCATAATTCTTCTAATGAACTATTCCACAGATCTTACAGATTGTTCTACCGACAATCAATTACGTATTCAACATTGCCATTGTTCTACCTGTCTTTGGTTACGCAAGCAAGAATTAAAATTTTTCTCCATACATACATTATATGATTACCGTAAATATTAGCATGCTTCTTGTATATAGGATTATAAGAATATCACGATAAGAAATCTGTTCGATAAATTAATTAAAGGATCACTTGCCTCGTATCTGCTCTGGGGTCAATTTCAGATATATTGATTAATAAATGAAACGTTTCACACATGGTTCTACGACTTAAAACGATAAATAACGATTCTACTGATAAATATTCAAAGTCTTTACAAAAATAACAAAAGTACGTTGGAAAAGAGAATTTTTGTTTTATTATTATCTTTTATTTTAATAATCAATGAAGTGGAACTTTATAAAGCATCGTTTCATAATACGATCAGATCATGTAGCGATTTTTATATAATACCATACTATTACGAAATTATTGACTGCGCGTAAATTATCTGACACTGTTTAATTATCCTTTTTGGAAAAATATTCTGTTTTCTTGCATCATTCATTATATCTTCAATTCAATGCTTATCTGCTTCATGTATTTTACATACATTCGATATCTGTACTTACACTACGATTCTATCAGTCAACAAGTCAAACAGGAATGACTATATAATTTTTTTCTACTTTTCATTATCGCGGTTGCAATAAAACGTTCTCTCCATTTTTCGACAATGAAATCACATCTATATTAGGAAGACGCCTAAGTGTTACGCAAACATGTATATCTATTATTATATTATTCTATTATTATTATTATATCTATTATTATTATATCTATTATTATTGTTAATTTTACATCATTTATGACATTGCTATTATTGAAACATATATTTATACAATATAAAGGAATTATCACTTTTTAAATATTTGTTCTTTTATTGCAAAATGTATTCTTATATTCAAATTGGAGGAAATTCTGCGCGTTATCTTTGGAAAATATTCATAAAATGAATTATAATTTAACGGTGACTTGTCTTTTAGACTCAGTAATTCAACACCGTCGCAGAACTAATACGATTACCGAAATCCGAAAATTGATAAATGAAAAATAAACTTCGAAACTTATACTTTCCGAAAAATCTCTTATATAATCCAACAATTATGACTAAAGAAAAATGAATTCGTCAAAGATTGAGTCATATATCCAATCAAGGAAAAAATCGACCACAAGTACAAACTCCTCACCGAATGTATAAATAAATTCTATCTTCGTAGATGCGAGACATCTTGTACGTTACGTAACGATGGTACATCTATTTATTTCCCAATTCTGCAGCGCGACAGTCACATATAACATGCTCGCGCACGATTACTGATTTAAGTTAAAAATATTTGTCCTCTTTGTGTTCATGTAACAGTCAGTTAAGATACGAAGATTCCTATCTAAGTGAGCAAGCGAAACAGTCGAACGCATACAATGACTCATGTCTCATCTAAAAGCGATGTATCATTGTCCATTTAACGCGCGCAACGCGCAGCGCGGAACGCGTGAATCTATTGTCTGAATTCAGCGCGTTTCGTGTTACTGTACGCTTTCAATGTCCCGCTGTTATTTTCACCACGTTGACTTAACGACTGAGTATACGCGTTCACGGCAATGAAATGCGGCGAACGAATGCTGCTTTGTAATAACACTTCAATTATTACAAAGTATTATTCTTATCATCGATGTGTCTATTAATGTAAACAAGTGTTCTGTCACTTTTTCGTACAAATATACAATTATACAGGACACTATTATTTTTTTTCGAAATTATTCTTAACGGTGAGAAGAAGATTGAGTACAATTTAATAAACTCTATGATTTACTTATATAAATTAATCCTTCAGTCGCCGTGTAAACTTCACAGTTGCATTTTAATATTAATGATAAAGAAAGGAGAAAAATTAGAAAAAAGTTCTTATTTAAGAGAACAAAAATCAGTTTAAGAGAACATAAACGTATTAAAACTGTTTTTTCAAAAATTGAAATTTTTTTCAACATATACTATATTTTTATTTCCTGATATATTTTTCTTTCACGATAACTGAAAGTTAAGATAATATATCTTATGTAATAAATATATCAATTTATTAGAAAATATCTTTAGTTCTTCAAGACACTTTAAATTCATTATCTCTAATCATTCATATCGATCCCGACATTTCCGTTCATGATATAATTGTGATTGGTGAGAGGGTTATGCGTTTATGATACAATTTCGGTGTTACACGCAGCACATTTCCAAGTGATAAGTTGTTTGCTTTTGCCTTAATAAGGAAGTCGAGTAATGCGGTAGTCTCTCTTATCAGATTCATTGACAATGACAAGCAAATTCACTACATCGAGTATTAAATATTATATATATGCTTACATATCGATGCAAGTTATTAGTCGAATGAAAATGCCGACGATATAGATAATATGTTTGTTTCTGGCCGAAACAATTCTCAGACTCGTTCTGAAAATATATTTTACATAAAGTTTTACAGTTTTAAAGTTCCACAACTTGAAACAGTATGTATTGAGTAGGAGTGACAAACTTTTCTGTAATAAAACAGAACAATGTTAAAATTTTAATACTTTTTTTTGTTTTGGTTACGCAAACTGATTGTAAATTGTGAATATTCATGTATTTATGTGTCACAGAAAGAAGTACTAAAATATGTTGACTTTCCTCTTTCTCCCAGTTTCTCAAAGACATGAGTATAGCTTTTTACAATACATATTAAAATTTTGTTCAGGTAATCAACTTAGGATTCGTTATCTATATGCATGAAACGCAAGTTTTAGTAATCGAGTTTTCAATTGATTACAGGCGATAAGGTATTTGTTCTTAACACTTTCATGTGTCATAATCTTAAGAAGGCACTTAATTAAAAATATATGTCGATATATTTTTTAATCCTCAAATGATATATACAACATAAAGGTAATTTTATTACTTAACTTATATGTCACAAAAATCTCTATGCTAGAACATATTGACCACTTTCAATTCTTCATTGTTTAAGTTACTTTTTCAAGTAATGTAACAAATATTTAAATATTCAAATATTTAAAAGCTTCAGAGATATAAATAATATAAGTAATTTGCACAATATAGATATACGTGGTCTAAAATTAGACATCCGTATTGTAATTTTGAAGTTACATAACTATGGAAGAAGACGAGGAAGGACACGAAAAGAAAACGAAACGATAAAACAAGCACGTGAGCTGAAAGCAATATTGATCAGTAGAAAGTTTTAATATTTGATTGCTATTTTGCGGGATAATATACATCGAGTTAACGTCTACTTTTTGTAATTATATTGCGCTCAAGCATTTCACAAACGATAAACGATTCTCGGTAATGAGAATCGTAACAATGATAGTGATGTCACTAAGTACATTGATTGCTATAAGCGAGTACATACATGTGTGTGTAATTCGTACTTATTGCTAGAGATCCATGTATACCCGATACGTGTTTATCGCGACACGATGTGAGCCTGCCTGATTTCAAGGTCTCTATTTACGCCGCACATTTAATGTTATATAAATGCGCCTTCTGACAGTTATTCAAGAGAGCGATATCCGTTCACGCATATAAATTTCGAAATGAAGTGGTTATAAATGGTGGAAACAAAGAAGGTCTTTTGCGACGCTAAATTGAAAGGATTCATACATTCGTTGGAGATGCCCAGTTATCATGTTATGTTTCTCTTTTGTTATCATCTTTTAGCTCTTTAATGAATTATTTTCTTAATCTCATTGCTGCTTCATTGTTGTATAAAGACACATTATTGTGTATAACGACTACACGTAACTTTATAACGTTTATAAATAAATATTATATGCAGAAAGAAACAAAAATATTTGAATGTATGTTATATATAATTATTATTTCTAGGTTACTATTGTGCCTCTCATTGATAAGAATTAAAATCGTATTATTCGTGAATCAATAGTAATAGATTCTACCTTGAAGTCTTCTGACAGTATCATACAACGTTCGTAAAATCGTATTTGTAAGCGCAAGCATGTTACGTATTTATACGCAAGAGAGCTAAATATTATCATCGATAAACAGTTCGCGATTGAGAGTTTGAGAAATTCATAAACAAAAAAAAATATATATATATCACACCTCAAATTCATTTTTTCATCTTCTTTCCTGTGAAATAGTAAAGGCACATTGCGCGCTATTGTAATTTAAATTGGAAAAATCAATTTTTATTCTCATTTTTACCAACGTCAATTAAACTTTAAGGCTTTTGTGTCCTCGCCGTGGCCATTTGGATTAATAATGTGACAAAGCAAGGAAATGTATATCCAAAATTCTTGTAAAACGTACGTTAAATTATTATATTCATAAAATAGCACTTGTAATTGATTGAGTACATTTGTAAAATATTCCAAAAGTTTTCCCTTTACTTTAACAATCAATGAATAGCCGTAAAATTAACGTAACAAAATCATAAGGAAAAGTAGATTAAAAAAAAAGATTATACGCGCGCACACATACATATGTTACGTTAATTTTACGATTATAATAATTATCTAAACAGCACAATGTCCAAAACTAGGACATAAGATGCCTTTAAGATATCTTTAAAACGACTTAAAGACGTTTTATGTCCTGACGTTATACCCCTTGTCCACAACCTTGCTTTAATTCTTAAGCCGTAAGAAATTGACCAACCACAGTTCATTATTTTTAAAATAATCGACTGTAGTTGGTCAATTTGTTACGACTTAAAGATTAAAGCAAGGTTATGGACAAAGGGATAGACGTCTTAAAGATGTTTTATGTCCCAGTTTTGGACATGTGTGTTATCTGGGTATTTCTTCATATGATCATACTCAGATAGCACAAAATCTTCAGAGAATATTCTGGGACATTTTCAGAATATATGAATGTCTTTAGAACGCCCTTTGAAAATTTGTGCTGTATGGATAGTTACAGATGCCTTTTTTTCCTAGTGTAGTAAATAACGATTGTAGTAAATAACAATCGATACCAGATGCACCGTTCAAACGATCATGAATGACGCTGCAGATCGATGTTTGCATATATGTGCTTGAATGATTACGAAATACAGGTCGACAATCCGTTGTCGATTTTTACTACTGATTCGTCGATCAAACAGATAAGAGACTCTACATGTACCCTCTTCTCCATCATACTTCCTCGCGCGATATGTAATGATGCAAATCGCACGGTTATCTTCCCGCCTCTGCGATTCGTACACGCAACGTACGCGACGATTGGTCAGCTCTGCTGCTGTGACGTGCATCAGCCGCGAAGGAGCGCGCGATCCCGTACGACGCAAAGGTGGCCGACTATCGGACTTTCACTCATTGTATACGAACGCGTTCTTGAGCACGTCGAACACACGACGAACGGAGCCGCTTAGGCCGATTCCGAACAGTTATTCCACACTTGTCTCGATCAAGGAGAGCATCTTTCTCCTTCACCTTCACCCTCCTTTCTCCTTCACCAAATTTAAGACGTTCTCAAAATTTCAGAGGTGACGAACGACAGCAGCGACGGCGGCAAAGCGGCGGTGGCGGTGGAAGCGATAACGGTGGTGGTGGTGGTGGTCAGTAGTAGTGGTAATAATAATAGTAGTAGTAGTGGCAATGCATCAGAACAGCAGCAGCAGCCGACGAGTGATTCACGTATAGATTCGTCGTCATCAGTCGCTCGCGGTGGTTCATTATCTTCTGTGTCTAGTGTCCCGCAGTCGCAGGAATCTGTAAGACGGCCGCGCGACGGAGAAGGTGGGGAACGAGACGGGCGAAAAATTCCCCTTGCTCGGATCGGTCGTCGATCGGCGATCGAGCGGCGCGGTGAGTGTGCGTGTGCGGTGCACGGCAAAGCGCAACGCGGCCGGAGCGAAGCGTGAGAGGACGAGGAAGAAGTTTGCCGGCCGATTAAATGTGTCAGCATGGAGAATCAAACGATGGACCAATTCTGCGGCACGAAATTTTGGGTGAGTGAACGGCGATTTGGATGAGTAGCGGTGTCCCTTTCTTGACCGCATCCTTTTGTGCGCCTTGCTCGCCATCCTCCTCGCATTCTTTGGTTCTTTGCACGTGCAGTCGTTGTCGTCGTTGTCATCATTTCGCGTTTAATAGGTCGCTCCTAATAGAAGCGGTATGTGTGCCTCTGAAAAAAGATACATCTGTTCGTTGTAGCGACCGCGCTTATTTGATCGGGTAATTCAGCGAGCTGTGTGTGGTGGCACTTCCGGGAATCCTGTTTCGTCTCGCTTCATCTCTCAGACACGATCAAACATTAATCGGTCAATTATTGTGATTGCCCCCGACGTGTTTGCGCGCCTCGTGTAGTACATATTGTGCATGGCGCTTTTAAAGTAAGGCTATGACTACGTTCAAATGGCGTCACCTTTCTTTTCTCTTTTTTTTTGCACTGTCACACGCGATTCCCGAGAAAGATAAAGCACGATACGACGATGAAATGAGGCAATGTCATTCTCATGATTGCAAGTTATGTGTCAATGATCGGAATTGTAGGGATAAATCTTGACACGCGCGCGAGAAAGACACAATTTAAACGTCGCATAAGTAAATATGTACTTGTGGCGATTAAGAGGCCTACTGTGTAATTTTCTATGAAAGTGTATCGTTATCACTACGTTATCGTTGCGCAAGTATATGATACAAAAGCTGCACATCGACAAATATAATGGTAGCAATGCTGTTGTTGAAAGTTGCAGAATAATTCCCTAAAAACGAAATCGTCTAACAATCAAATTCGTTTCGTCTTTCCATACGTTTACAGTTTTATTGTCATCTATTTTAGTGCTCTGTAATGTAAATATGTATCATGTATATAGACATAAACATATGATATAGACATAAGAGGCATAGTATGAAGCAAAATAAGATGATATCAAGCGCAAACAGAGATAGTGTTTGCGTAAGAAATAATTCTGCAATTATCATATTTGTACTGTGTATGGTAGAATAGAAAGATTGAAAACATGTTTGGACGAGTGTTGCTTTCTAGCTAAGTCTTCTAGAGAAGACTTAGTGATTTGAATATATAGAAATGAAGCGTTTTTGCTTTACAATGAGCCTAATAATATGGTAGAGTTGATAAATATGCGAGATTAGTTGAGTTGCATAAATCGTTCTTCTCAGAAAATTGGAAATGCTGCATGTTTTTATTGTTATGTATAATTTCCTGAGAATGTACATGGGTACAAGATAACATAGTAATATTATATAGTAATATTCAAGATAACATAGTAACGTCTCTTTACAGTCTTTATAAATGTTATATTAATATCCATTTTCATGATAAAACACCTAGATATAAGAAGTTTATTATTTCTAATGAAAGTAAAAATCTGTATGTCCACTAGCAAAATTTGCATAAAAAATTTTAATATATTATATAATTTTTATATATTATATATTATGAATGCAGTAGTTTATAAAACATTTATAAGAAGTCAATTAACAAGTTAATATTCACTAAAATATATTTTACTATTTTATTTATATTTGTTATTTGATGAATTAATTTCTTTATTGAATAATAAGTAAATAACTCATTTATGAGAGAAACTAAATTGCTTCTTATAATTAGTCCTTTAATTATTATGGTTTGTTTCCGAAATCCTACCATGTGCAATATAGTTGTGTGTATATATACGTAACTTAAATTTCTAGACAGAATAAATATAATTTATTTTAATTTCTTTTTTTTTTTTAATATAATCACAGCTGCTCACTTTTTTATTTAAGAAATATATAATCTATATGTACAAATTTAATTTTAACAATTGTCTATATATACTTTGTTTATATAATTTATAATACGTCAATAGATATTAAAAGCAAATCATGATTTCATGAAGTAAAGATTTCATAATACTATTTTAATGTGGTACTTTATAGACAATGATAAAACAACAGAAAGAAATGTGAGATATTGTTTTAAACTCATATAATTTATTCATGTGTTTGTATACAGGATGTTTAGCAGTAAACATGTTTGATTAGCAAGCTAGATAAGCTTTAGTTTCCTTTTTACCAAGATTTAACTAAAGATCGTATCTTTCTCAATTTTTCAAACTTTAAAATTAAATGTTTTAATAAGTGTCTAAAACCAAAATATTATTAAATTCGAATTTGAGAGTAATAAAAATTTATATTTTGGCCCATATTTCTGAATGTTTCAGGATGCTAACTTAACATGGTACACAGACAATCCAGATCTAACAATATGTTTCGAAAAAACAATATTATTATGGGTACCATGTGCATTTCTATGGGTATTCTCGTCAATGGAGGCATACTACATTTTACATAGCAAAAGAAGAAATGTTCCGTATACATGGTTATTTATTATTAAGCAAGTACTTACAATAGTATTGATCCTACTTTCTATAGTCGATTTAGGAATGGCGATATATGAAAGTACTTCTCGTGAGGTCTACAGTGTTGATTATTACACACCATTTATAAAAATAATAACCTTTGTAAGTATAACATATTTTATCTTTTTTTACCTTGAAAAGCCCGCACATATGATAAATTATGTTATCTGCCGTCGGTATTTATTCGATAGCTTTGCACGCGATACCACTGTGTCACCGGCATTTGTTCGATAGCTTTGCACGTGACACCAACGTGGTGTCACCGCGGACGGCATAATGTTAATCTATTATAATTTAAAAAACTATATTTTATTTGATTGCACTAATTTCATAACTTATAATACTCTTTATAACATTTCAAATAAATATGATAATCATGATAAATGATAAATCATGATTATAAATATGATAATCGTTTCAGATTTTAGCATCCATTTTGATGATATATAACAGAAAATATGGAATGCGAACATCAGGTCTTTTATTCATGTTTTGGTTTTTCCTTGCATTATGTGGATGTATCCAATTTAGGACTTTTATAAATAAATTAATTGATGAGGTATGTTAGAGGTTTTAAATAATGTTATTACAATAAACAATTCGAATTGCTTTTCAATTTATATTTTCTATGTAAACTGTTAATTTCTCTACCTAAATGTAAAAACTATTTTTGAAATCGTTCTTATATGTTAAATTTCTTAATTCTCTCGTAATGTTAATATTATGCACTTGTCAATATCACTTTCCTATGATATTTTGTAAAAAAGTTAGCGATTGTACATTAAAGATTACTATAAAATAATTTAAAAGGATCGTTTATTTTTAGGAAAAATCGTATCAAGTAGTATCCTATATGATCTACTATCCAATAGTACTGCTACTCTTTGTACTTAATTTCTTCGTCGATGCAGAGCCTAAATTTTCCGAGTATCCTACAGTAAGCTGTCATCGATTAAATTTATTATTATATGTTATAATAATATATTTAGCATTCAATGTTTATTCACAGGTTGAATCGCCATGTCCAGAACAAAGCGCTTCTTATCCGTCGAGAGTTCTTTTCGGGTGGTTCGATGCTTTAGCGTGGAAGGGTTTCCGGAAACCTCTTGAAGCATCTGATTTGTGGTCGATGAATCCAGAAGATATGGCTATGGAAATTGTACCTAAATTTGACAAATATTGGGTTAAAAACTTAAGAAAGAGAGATGAGTAAGTTTTAAGCGCACAATTGTTCCATTTCTCTTGTCAAATTGATCGACGAATTCATTTATTTTTGTTTTATTAATCTGAAAACGAGATAAGAATATATAAAAATACTCTGACATCTAATAATTTTTTAACATGTCCGTACATTTTTTGCTAACAAGACTGGTTTGGACTTACTTTAGGTAGGATGTTTTTTAACGTTTCGTAATTATCTTGATCATTGACGTTCAATTTAATATAAATTTAATATAAACGTGTATAATAGATATTTTTATATATATATATAGAGTAGAAAACGCAAAAGCGTCATTCCGAAAGGCATCTGGACAAGTGGATTTTAATAATGGTCGTAAAAAGAAAGTTGCCTCTATTCTGCCACCTATTTGCAAAGCCTTTGGAGCAACGTTCCTGTTTGGCGCATTTTTGAAACTGTTTCAAGATATCATGACCTTCATTAGTCCACAATTATTAAAGTAAGTGCTCACAAATTAATATGTACTTTAATATATTATTTACGATGTTTAACTTTTTTTTTTCTTTTAGACTTCTGATTGCTTTCATCAAAGACAGAGAAGAACCAATGTGGAAAGGATATCTTTATGCTATATTACTTCTACTCACAGCAACGGTACAAACACTAGTGTTATCTCAGTACTTCCATCGTATGTTTTTAGTCGGATTACGTATACGTACCGCATTGATCGCAACAATTTACCGTAAAGCGCTAAGAATGTCCAACGCAGCTAGGAAGGAGACTACTCTCGGCGAAATAGTAAACTTAATGTCCGTGGACGCCCAAAGATTTATGGATCTAACCGCGTACATAAATATGATTTGGTCAGCTCCGTTACAAATAGTTCTAGCTTTATATTTCCTGTGGGAAATATTAGGTCCAGCAGTACTGGCCGGTTTAGCGGTCATGATTATCCTCATCCCCATAAACGCATTCATCGCGAACAAAGTGAAAACACTGCAAATCAGACAGATGAAGAGCAAAGACGAGAGAGTGAAATTGATGAACGAGGTACTTAATGGTATTAAAGTATTGAAGCTTTACGCATGGGAACCTTCGTTTGAGCAACAGATACTTAAAATCAGAACCAAAGAGATACAAGTGTTGAAAGAGGCGGCGTATCTAAACGCTGGTACGAGCTTTATATGGTCCTGTGCACCTTTCTTGGTATGTTTTTGGAATAATTAATTTTGTAATATAATTGAAGATCTCAAAAATTATATAGCTTTATATAGGTTTACTTTTTGGCGAAATAAGTTCTTGTCTAATTATGAGATCTTCAATTATTTATATATGATACCCAATTACCTAAAAACTTTTCTTACATGTGTTATTTTAAATTTTATAGGTATCACTGGTGTCTTTTGCCACTTATGTACTTATAGACGAGAAAAACGTCCTGAACAGTACAACTGCCTTCGTTTCGTTAAGTTTATTCAATGTTTTAAGATTCCCACTCTCTATGCTGCCTATGATGATTAGTAACATAGTTCAAGTGAGTCTAAGTGATATATCTATATTAATATATTGTTTCTTTTTCTATTCGTATATATTAATTATTAATGTAGTATTTTCAGTCAATAATGTTATTCAAAAATATTAATGTACATATTTTTAGGCTTACGTTTCCGTAAAACGTATCAACAAATTCATGAATATGGACGATTTGGATCCTAATAATGTACAACATGATCCATCGGAATGTAAGACAAAACTTTCTTATTTTAAATATAACTATTTTAATTTATCTAGCATATTCCTTCAATAGCTTTTTATATATACTATATATGTTTATATATTTAACACATTGTATCACATTTCTACAGCACACGCCTTATTAATCGAGAATGGCAACTTCTGTTGGGACAATGAACGTGTCGATAGACCAATATTGCAAAATATTAATATGCATGTAGAACAAGGTCAATTAGTAGCGGTAGTTGGTTCAGTGGGATCAGGCAAGAGTTCTCTTCTATCTGCTTTTCTCGGTGAAATGGATAAATTAAGCGGAAAAGTGAATACAAAAGTAAGTATTTTTTCGAAAAAATAAATTTAATTCTATATTTTTGTGTACAATTGATATTAATGTAATTTGAATACTTTTATCAGGGATCGATAGCATACGTTTCGCAACAGCCGTGGATACAAAATGCCACGTTACAGGACAACGTCCTGTTCGGAAAAGCCTTAAATAAGTCTGTATACAATCGCGTAGTAGAAGCGTGCGCGTTGAGTCCAGATCTCAAGATATTACCTGCGGGAGATCAAACCGAAATCGGAGAGAAGGGAATCAATCTTTCTGGCGGCCAAAAGCAGAGAGTAGCCTTAGCTAGAGCTGTATATAATGATTCCGATAATTATTTCTTAGATGATCCTCTGAGCGCGGTGGATTCGCACGTGGGGAAACACATATTCGAAAATGTGATAGGTCCAAGCGGTTTGCTTAAGAAAAAAACGAGAGTACTCGTCACACATGGTATCACGTATCTGCCAGAGGTCGATAATATTATCGTTCTCAAAGATGGTGAAATAACAGAGGTCGGAACTTACAAGCAACTGTTGGAGAAAAAAGGTGCCTTCTCTGAGTTTTTGGTACAACATTTACAAGAAGGTACTTATTCTTATTTTTCTTATGTCATCTGTACTTCATGATATTTATTATAAAAATTTATTTTTACATTTTTCATGGATCTAAGTTGGAAATCGTAAGTCCATGAAAAAGTAATTACATTTCCTTGCTCTACTTTATGTATATTGCATATTTGCTATCGTGCTCGCTTTGATACTAGATTGTTAGAGTAGTGAACCGTCTTATTAAATGAAAAGTTTTATATCTCTTGGTTTCAACATAAAACACAGAATTTTTTATAGAACTTTAACATATACTCGACACGTGTATATATACTAATGATTGTATGTATACAATCATTGTATACAATCAATGTATACACGTATGTATACACGTATATATATTAATGATTAGAATATTACGTAGCCCAAGTAATTATGACCTGAGATTTTTGTATTTAACATTTTCTTTGTTTTTATACATAATAAAAATTTATGTATTATGAGTATTTAAATTATGTTTTAAAAATAGATCTTCCCTCTTTTAATACCAATTTTATTTAGAGACATGTGCATGTTATTCAATTTTTTGGTTTTTCCTATTCTGTAACATCGATATATCTTATAAATTTATCAGTACTTTCTAAGATCAGTATGACGAATTTGAAACAGTGCACGTTGACGACGGTTCCGAAGCAGATTTACGTGAAATTAAACAGCAACTTGAATCGACAATGGGGGCGGACGAGTTGCAGCAAAAGTTAACTCTAGCACGATCTAGAAAATCAGAGAGTCTAAGTGAATCTGGTTCCATAACTGATCGGAGATCGCTTAATGGTTCGCTAAAAAGGTAAAACTTAATAAATGATATTATTTTAATAAAAATAATTATATTTATTTTTACTTATATACATACATTATGTTTGGAAAGGCAATATTCTACGGAGAGTCAACAGTCCGCAAATTATATACATAGCAATAGTATAAAGGAAAAGGAAGCAACGAAAACTAACAATACTGGGGAGAAATTGATAGAAGTTGAAAAGGCTGAAACTGGAAGTGTAAGTTGCATTAGATATTATCTTCAAGAACAATATATTTTTAGAAAAATTTTCCAATTTTTATGAAAAAAATATATCTATATTTACATATTTTTCTTTTCACAAGGTAAAATGGAAAGTGTATTCTCACTATTTGGTGTCGATTGGATTGTTCTTATCAGTAGCAACAATCGTAATGAACGCTATCTTCCAAGCGTTCAGCATAGGCTCGAACGTCTGGCTTAGCGTTTGGTCAGACGATAATATGACTACTCCTAATAACACAATCGATAAATCGAGACAAGACATGTACCTGGGAGTGTACGGTGCACTCGGTATCGGTCAAGGTATGTTTTTGTACGACACGTAGATCTTCATAATGTCTGATCCGTTTGGCAAGTAGATACAATGATTAGTACCGTTTAAAATTTCGCGTTCATGAAGGACAGTTCTGTATCAGGTAAGCTATTACCTGCCACTAATATATACTTGTACAGATATATATGTACTCACTTAATCGCGAGAGGCAATTATGTTCATGTAATAACTAACATTAACAGGCAATGGCACTTGATTTTGGTCGTTGTAGTATAGTAATTCGAAAAGCATGTTCCCTCACAGATTACACATTATTGGGGTAATTTATTAATAACATAGTAATCTTTCATGTTTAAAACTGTTGAGCTGAGTGTGACTAATTCAATTACTAGTTTGTGTTGAAAATCATGTTACAAAATATTCTTACGTACATGTCGCACTATACATTAAAATTTCAAAATAATTGGAACAATTTCTTGTAAAGAAAAACTACTCAAGCGAGTGTAGTTTGCTGTGTCTATAAAGCACTGATATATTTATAAAGTAATTGGAAAATAATTTGAGAAAAAATCTTCCAATAACCATATGTTTGACTGCAAGTAAACAGTTGTCATAAACAGTTTCTAGAAGTAATCGATTTCTTTTTACTAGTGCATGTGGAAAATATTTCCATTTAAGACTTTTTGATACGTTAATTTGTTAATCTCTCACCTAATATCTTTTTGCATAGGTGAATAATTCATATATAATAATTATAAACAAAGTAGTACGGGAAAATTATTGACAGGCCGTTCTGTTGTGGTTATTACAAAAATTATAATTTATTTTAAAGTATTATAATTATAAAATTGTATTTTTTTTTGTGTGGTAAATTCTAACTACTATCTCTTATTGTGCGCGATGTACGTTTAAAATCAATATATGTAACATAACGTATAAATTTGCATATAACAGATTTCGCAATCACAAAATGGTCCATCAAAAATTTTTCCACTGTCTCATTGATTCTGTTTGCTTGAAATCAGTCAAATAGATCACAGATCGTGATATCTATCGCTTTATGTCCAGATTTTACTACATAATTTACTATATAATGGAAAAAATATAAATCTCTTTTTTTTTTATTTTCTTTATTTATAAGTTGCTGTTATATTTATAACATGAGCATGAAGTAGACGAAAGAAAGCTTCTTATAGTATTTAATGTATTTAAAAATAATAAAAACGGGAAATCAGTCTATATCGTACCGTTTACTAAAATTTATAATTAAAATTTTAAAACAGTAAAAGTAGTGAGACTACAATTTTCTATCGTACGCATATGTGTACAAAGTTCAAGTTTTTTTTCAATAAAGCTTCCACTGATTTCCTGGTCAAACAGTTGCAAATTAAGATGGATTAATGGTAGTGGGCATAGTTAACAATGGTATACATAATTCGTTCTTTGTTTTATTACTAATATTTTTACCGCCAATAATAAATGCTAGTCATGTTAATCCAATTACATCTCCGCTAAATGAAATAACGAATAAATGAATAACGAGACATATTAATTTTTTACCGTATAATCCGCAGAGTTCATGCAGTGATTAACAAAACTTACAGCTGTGCGCATTAACAAACAAGTTAATTATTTTTTAGCAAAAATACAAAGTACGGAAACTATAATGTGTCTTTTATAGGACTGTTAAAGCAAGGCGTTAAAGCAATTGTTTCTTTTTCAATACAACAAAAGATGCCGCTCATTCACTTTAAACTAAATTTCAGCCACTTTTGTAATGCTGTCACAGACAGTACTGGTCGTTGGCTGTTTGCGGAGCAGTAAAATGCTGCACTCAGAATTATTATTCAACATACTGCGATCACCGTTAGGATTCTTTGACATCACACCGTCCGGCAGAATATTAAACCGTTTTGGGAAGGACGTTGACGTAATAGACAACGTTTTGCCTCCATGTATTAGGGCGTGGTTATTTTGCCTAGTATCGGTATGCGAGACTTAATCTTAATTTGTATTTATATCTTATGTACGATTCGAAAACATATTTATACGTGATTCTTTTTTTTTCTCTTTTTTAACGAATAACACAGAACACTGGTCCACCAAACAGTACAAATATGATTAATCGTTCACTCGGAATCGACGAATTCAAAATATCTTTCATCATAGGTTTATTTACAATTTTCATTCTCGTTCAGCGATCAGCAAATTAATAGAGAAGCCCATTATCGATGAATTAATGGATCGACGTAACTGCATGCTTAGCAACACTATATATTCCAGTACGATCTTTTTACGAAGTGCCATCTTTATCGCAGATTTCTTTTTTTTATTAGTTGTACATTACTACGTATTTTTATATTTATATTAATTTTTTATTATATTGTATATACATATTATTTTGTTACTTTCTTTATAATTACATGCACCTCAATTCATGTGTGACTGCAGTGAGGAACTTGCACATTACGTTAAACAGATGATAAGCAACTAATGAAAATGAACATTGTGTGTGCCATGATTCGTCATTTTATTCATTCGGAATCAATATCCGATAACGATCGCGGCGAACAACGCCGCGTTCTTTAATATATATAAACATCAATTTTACTCGAACAATTTTACAACAAATACCAAAGGTTGATCACCGACGATCGTTATAGGCGTGGCAGTATTCGCAACGGCGTTATTTTTGGCTAGAGGGACGATAAACTCGTCCATACATCTCTTCCGTGGCACGCTGGATCGCGTTCTTCGCAACCCGATGTCATTCTTTGACAAAACTCCGACCGGTCGAATTCTTAGTCGACTTGGTAAAGACATTGATGTCGTTGACAATATTCTGCCGATGCTTCTACGTTCTTCGATCAATTGCCTCTTTGAGGTATGATATTCTCATGTAACTACGCACTAATTGCACTAGTACTGATTTTCCTGTGACAATGTTGTAAATTGGTATTACCGTCTCTCCTACTTGTCGAACGATGTCACACTTTACTACAGATCAGTACCTCTCTTTCTTTTCTAATTTAATCTTGCAAAACTTATTTTCTTACTTTTTATAAAGTATTGACTTTGCACGAAACATTTGTTTCTTTCATTTTTCCTTGTACTGACAAATGATTCACTCTAATCAGTATATAATTTGAGTTATTTTACATTAAGTCAATATATTGAATTTTTACACTTTAAGATGATTCAATATTAAGAGACTAAACAAATAAAAATGAAGTTCTCTTTTTTCTCTGTTAATTAAATTATTTATGAGGGATTGTTCTGTACACATTCAAACACAATCAAGGCTTGAAGATACGCTTAAAGATATGTGAATCTCTAATATTATAAATTATACAAACATGTTCCATTTTTTGTTTATTATTTCATAAATATGCGATATTACATGGGAAACCCTGTTGGGTTTTATATCGTGCTGCTCTTTCAATCGCATTTCATTAATATCGTAAAGTTTATCGATTGTGTGTTGATTACGGTGTGTGCAAACCATTTTTATTACTTCAGAAACGGCAGTATAGCAAGACCGAGTATCTCATGATGTTCCTCTTAGCCGCGGGATGCTGTTGATGATGTTCATTTTCGTTTTACTGTTATGATATGCTTTGGACCTGACGAGTCAGAGATGCTATTGACTGCGTTTAGCAGAAAAAACTGCTTTGCAACTGTTGTAAAATTCGTGAATCTGATTAGTACATGCTCTTGGATTCAACCAAAATTAAGAGCATACTCTAATCAGATTCACGAATTTTACAACAGTTGCAAAGCAGCTTTCTCTGCTGAACGCAGCCATTGTCATAACGAATGAATGGCCGCGTTTTACTTGTTTCATATATCGCTTTAATATCTCAAAGTGGAGTTTCGCTTCGCCGAATTACGATCATTTTTACGTCATCGCTTAATAAAATTCATGATTGTTACTTTAATATTGGATTTACTTTTACATTTATATTATATTTATGTTCTCTCAGTTCTTTCAGTTTTCTTCGTTATTGTTGTTTAAACGTTATCGTGATGTTTCCATTTTAATTTTCCTTACGTCCAATTTATACTGTACATAATCATAGTGCAACTATAGCATTATGTAGTAATCGTACAAGGAATGGACACAATTATACTATCTAATATTCATGTACAGAAATAGTCTTGCTTGTGCTTGATTAACGCTTACTTTATATTTGCTTGTATAACTTATTTCTAATTACGATTCTGTTTCCTAGGAACGTGTAATCTGCTTGTACTTACTGTATACTGGCATTATAGCCTTACCATCTGGTAATTGTAACTGAAATTTTTTAGAAACACTGGTTTTTATAACAAAATAAATTTTTAAAATAGAGTTCTTCAGAAAGAGTGCTATTTATAACATAAAACAAAATCATAAGAAAAGGAATAATATTTGACATATTTTTGCCACTAGATGTTGAGACTTAATATGCTGATCCGTATATTGGCTATGTTCCACAGACTTTTGTATACTATATTAGACACATCGGGTTTATAGAATAAAATGTGATAATCCCATATGTTGCAAACATATTATTTATAAAATGTTACGGAATTTTGTCACATTTCTTTGGCAAAGTTTATGCTGAAACAGATATTTAAAAAAAAAGGTAATCCAATACTTTTGTCTACAATTCAATCACAATCTGTTTACTTGATAAATGGTAACTGGTTTCACGTTCCAGGTCGTTATTAATGGTCTGTTGCAATATATAAAAGTCTGTGCTGTCTTGTCCGGTGTGTCACAGCAAACTTCACACCTTCGTATAACGTGAGACAAGAGTAGAGCGGTTTAAATTCATGATATCGTAAATGTGTGAATGTTAAGCAATATTATAACAAAGAAAAAAACTTTATACATCTTACATTCCGCAATTCAGTAAATTTATCAACTCATATAAAACGTGAGAACAAGAAAGTGTATGTGTGTGAGATAGTATGGGAGAATGAGGTAGAGAACGGTTAAGGGGTGGGCAGGAGAGAAAAGGATTATTCCTACATGTTATATGTCTTGTGTAACATACTCTGTTTGTTTACGTAAATAAGTTTTGGCTAATTTAAACGTTTGTTATCGATCTGTCTGAAAAAGTCGTGAAAACTTTATATCAGGGTGTGATCACGACGAAAAGTTATCCATGTCTGATGTTGTAGCGATGACGAGCTTTTTCTGCGATTTGGCACCGCAGCTGGGCTGCTGGTTGGCTGCTCGCCAGATGCACATAGTGATGCTGCGTGCTGTGATGCGTGCACCATTGACCTTCTTTGATACGACCCCTATTGGTCGTATTATCTCCAGGTTTGCTAAAGACGTGGACGTACTGGACACATCTCTTCCTCCGCAAATTTCCGATACCATCTATTGCTTGTTCGAGGTAATTGTCTTGGAAGCGCACGGTGAAGATAGCAGTTGGGATTCTCTTTATCATTTTCTTGCCCCATATATCTCCTACTTGATTCATGCAAGTTTCATGCACACACCTCCCTCATTTTTTCATGCCGTGAGCAGAAAGAGAGAGAGACAGAAAAAGAACTTTCATATGTATCTTAGGTTGTGATCGAATACAAGTAACTTTTTTTGTGCTAAAAGGGATGTGCAAACGGTAAATAGATGGTGTTGGTATATTGTATTATGTGCGTGTGTATATATATATATATATATATATATATATATATATATATATATATATATATATATATATATAT
>NW_022639492.1:2299532-2306282 GCF_010583005.1 Odontomachus brunneus | reverse complement strand
ATATATATATATATATATATATATATATATATATATATATATATATATATATATATATATGTATATGTATGTATGTATGTATGTATGATGATTTTATTTGTGATTGTATTGGGCCAGTGAAAAATTTGAGAAAGTACAGTTCTCAAGTTACTTGTTTAGTGAGAAAGTACGCGTGTAAGAAATAAACACGCTGTAAAATTCGTCGTTGCGTATAATTGTGTCCGTCTTAATGATAAGCTATTATAGCCAGTCAGGATTATTCCCCAAGAACAAAAGAAAAAAAATCACTCAATACGACTGAAGAAGAAACATAAATGTATCTTAATGTTTTTCGTGTTTATATGCATTTGTTTTGATGCATATAATAATAATCATATTCATCGTACATGTTGGTGGGCCTATGAAACGACTTTGTCAATTTGTCTTCCACGTATTATATTTTATTTCAGAAAAAGATACGAGCGCTTCATCCATAATGTTTTTGCATGGTCATAGTTTATTCATTTTATGTTTATATTGTATATTTTTTATATCATTACATATATCCACGTGTACAAATATTTTAAACACAAATATTTTTTCCAGTTTTTTTATTCTATATTATGTAATACGGTAGTATTTTATTTGTTTTATTATAATTATATTAAGAAAAATAATATATATAATGCGTACGTATATGTATGCATATAATAATCTACACACAATTTGATTATATATGTATATGTTGTGCTGTGTATTTTTTCTTTTTTCAATAATATTAATATTAATCCATTACAGGTTGTAGCTACTCTTGTTGTAATAAGCTACAGTACACCTATATTTATCGCAGTGATACTGCCAATAGGCGCGCTTTATTATTTCATTCAACGTTTTTACGTTGCAACATCGCGCCAACTAAAAAGATTAGAATCCGTATCAAGATCTCCTATATATTCACATTTCAGTGAATCAGTAACTGGTAGGTTTTAAAACTGCATTATACAATATTATTCATTGATATTAAAAAAATATAAATATTAAAAATAAAATATTAAAAATAATACTTTCACTTGTTAATTCTTTAGGTGCACCAATAATTAGAGCATATGGTGTACAGGACCAGTTTATCCACGAATCTGAAAATAGAGTGGATATCAATCAAGTGTGTTACTATCCTAGCATTATTGCGAACAGGTAAATATTTTTTCATTTTATATATATATATATATATATATATATATATATATATATATATATATACACACACACACACACACACACACACACATATATATATATATATATTACACCATACACACACACACATACATACATTATTGCATATGTTTTATGTATAACGTCTCATTAACTAAAATGGATCTGTTGCAGATGGCTGGCTGTGAGATTGGAAATGGTTGGAAATTTAATAATATTCTTTGCAGCGTTGTTCGCTGTTTTAGGTAGAGATTCGCCGGATATGAGTGCAGGAATTGTGGGTCTGTCAGTTAGTTATGCCTTACAAGTAAGATATCGCAATTACTAATACACAACGATATTTCAGCATGAGTCATTTTGTTCATTAAAAACATATAATTTATCCACAAAGCAAATACGATGATAATTTTCATTGTTCAATTAACATATAAAAGATAAAAATTCATAAAAGTACAAACTATACGCAATTTGTGACTGTCATACAGATCACGCAGACTTTGAACTGGCTGGTGCGAATGACGTCCGACGTAGAGACCAATATTGTCGCGGTGGAGAGAATAAAAGAGTACGGAGAAACGACGCAGGAAGCATCGTGGAAGAATCCGGAGTACACGCCTCCCACAGAGTGGCCTAGTAGCGGACGCGTCGACTTCAAAGACTTCAAAGTCCGCTATCGGGAAGGTCTAGATCTTGTGCTACACGGCATATCGTTTAGCGTACTCGGCGGCGAGAAGATCGGTATAGTTGGCAGAACAGGCGCCGGCAAGTCGTCTTTGACACTGGCGCTTTTCAGGATAATCGAGGCTGCCAGTGGCGAGATTCTCATCGATGACATAAATATTTCTAAACTGGGTCTTCACGACTTGCGCTCCAGATTGACCATCATACCACAGGATCCTGTGTTATTCTCCGGAACGCTACGATTGAACCTTGATCCTTTCGATAATCATTCCGACGAAGAAATTTGGAGAGCGTTGGAACATGCCCATCTGAAATCGTTTGTAAAAAGTACGTTGTATATTTTCTTTTTGTCTCATTGAAAAATCTCTAATTTGTCGGTGTTGTGTTTTAGATCTGCCAAGTGGTCTTATACACGAGGTGTCTGAGGGTGGAGAAAACCTGAGCGTGGGACAACGACAATTGATCTGTTTGGCGAGAGCATTGCTGAGGAAAACAAAAGTTCTGATATTGGATGAAGCTACGGCTGCAGTCGATCTGGAGACGGATGATTTGATTCAAACTACTATCCGCCACGAATTCAAGGATTGTACAGTACTCACAATAGCCCATAGACTCAATACTATTTTAGATTCGGATAAGTACGTATATCTCAATTGTTTTAATATTTTGTAGATGTATTTTATTTTATTTTTTACAAAATCTCTATTTGCTAATTGCTTCTATTATCATATTTATGAAAACAATTATCATTAGATTATAGTAACAAACTATTGCCATTTATGGGAACAATTACCATTAGATTGCAGTAACAAATAGTTGCAAGTTAGTTGTAATTGTTGCTGTACAATCGCAAACACGTTTAATTTTGATTTATATTACACACTGTGATATTATTTCAGAGTGATCGTATTGGATAAAGGGTTAATTGTTGAATATGATTCCCCACATACGCTACTTCGCAATCCGACTAGCTCTTTCTACAGTATGGCTAAAGACGCGGGTCTAGCTACTTAAACGGGAAGAATATATCGTAAGAGTTTTTTTTTCCAATGGCTGCATTATTCGCGAGTCAACATCAAAAGAAACAACAAAAATAACATGCAGAAAGCCATAGAACAAACGATGTAGTTTAAACAATCTAGATTAATTTGTATAGTCAAATCTTTCTATACAAAGGAAAAAAAAACAATCGAACATTCGATAATGGGCGATGCAGAAAATGCTGATTCTTCGTCAGAGAATTTTAGAGAACGAGAGGAATCACCTTGCCAAATTGTACCGACGATTATCGAATCTTCTATATATAAGACGTCTCATGATAGCCTAAAAAATACATCACGGTATTCTTGAGCCGAAAACACGGATAACACCATTTTTTAGTTCTTCAATTTTTCAGCGAATGAGATTTTTAATCAGTTAAGAACATCACAATCGTTTCTTATTCAACAAATCGCCTTCGCTAAGCAATTTGATAGCTGAGAAATGATCTGTTATCTAAATGTTTACAAGAGAAAAGTGTGTATGCGTACGCGTGCGTACACATACACTCATTTATAGTAGATTAAGTTTTGTAGTGAGAGATCTTTCATGAAATGAAGAATGCACGATACAGTTTGTTTTTGAAACAACATCAATACACATTATCTATCACGTATTTGCTCTAATCAGACAATGATCGGATAACGACATGGGTCGGATGGACATCGCAATAACGTGATATCATACTGTACTATGCATCCTATAACAGTATTCCGTACCGTATTACAGTAGGACTACCGACAAAAATATACATGTAATCAGTAAAAGTGCATCCACTCGTTCAAATAAAAAAAGGCCAAAGTACTATGTAAATAATTAACAGAAATTTATTGCGATATTCGTTAATATATATCTTCATTATATAAAAAAAGCGTTGAGTAGAATGACAATGGAGTAGTGAATTTATGTGATACTATGCATTTAAAATTGCAGTAAATGTTTTTCAACAATTTAAAGTTGTGTTGATGAATGCGACTAATACGGTACAGAATACCCCCCCACTTCCGGTAGACAGCGCGAACGAATTTTATTTTACATGTTGGTCACCGTACTCCTGTATTTCTCCCGAAGATCTTGTCTGAAAGTAATTGCATTAAAAACAGCGAATTTAGTTACAAACGTTTAAGCGATAATATCGCAAAAAGCGGTTTCTATCACGAAGTATAAATTTTGCACTTGACAACTTCTGAATTATAAACCGTGTCTGTTTTAATAGTTCTACTTATTAAAGTAACTATCAATAAAAACAAGGTAAAATATACATACAATGATCAACAAAAACGCGTCCATTCATATTAAAAAAGAATATAAAAGGAAAAAAAATTAATAAGCTACAGAAATTAATAATAGTAATTTGTCAATTGGACTTTATCAGCAATTAGAGAGAGATCACTGAGCCTTAAAATACCATTCTCGTACAATTGCTGCTCTATAATAACGCGATTATCGAAATGTATTCAATCCTCCGAAGCATTTTTAGTACACATGGTGCGAATTTTCTTCTGTAAACTGTACTCATTTTAAAAAAAAGAAAAAAAAGAAATGTTTATTTTAATTTTTTGTTAATATATGCGGCAATCAGTCGCAAAAATAGTATTATTTATTTACACCTTACGTACGATTATATAATATATAATATGATTATAAATTCAGCGATATATATGTCATTTTCCATATTTGTTGCGCGCGCACTTGCCTTGTCAGAAACTAGTACAAGTTAATTTTAAATCAAAATTTGATACGGTTTGCAAGTAATCTTATTCTTGCAAGTTATGAAAAAGCAAGCAATGACATTGTGCAAGCAAGCAATAGTGATTTTAGCTTGGTATGCGTCTCGCATATGCGACATAAATCTAGGAAAAAAATAACACGTCACGTCTCACTATGTACACACACCCACACACATACACGCGCGCGCACACACACATTACATTATATGAAATTCTCTTGTATTATCCAAAGTATAGATAAATAACGTTAGTGCCTATTTTACAAAAATTAAAGAGAAATCGCATTTATCAAAAATCACCATACCGATTGAAAATTAGAGGTATAAAATCTGCATACTTCATTTATTTTTTTAACGATTCGGCCGTTAATGCGTAAGTTACATAATATTTTATTCGATGTTTGTAACTTCTTATATATATTTCGTATAGTAATCTATGTACTAGTATATAGATTTGTATATCTTAATCCCTTCTTATGTAGATTACTGCCGGATACTTTGGAGAGTATTAATGTGTATACATACGTTAAGCGTACACTTGCCTTATATCTGTCAGTTTTATGTAAACGAGGCTGCTTCTGGCAATAATGCGATTATTAAAGAGGAAAAAAGATAAAATTATTGGAGAAACTTCAAATAAGATATCCTTAATATTCGAAAAAGAAGAAAGAAAAACAAATTTGCGTCTATAAAAAAATATATATAAAAAAAAGCGCACATGATTTGTAAAAATAATAGCTTAATTTAGCTAAGGCTCCAGTGGATACGATATCTATCCAGCGATAAGTGTGCTCGAGATAACATACGTATGAAAGGCACAATGCAAATTTCGCCAGAATGTTAAATTTGATATGTTCAACGTATCAATCCAGGCCTTCTTTCGCAAAACTACGAGGCTATTGCGAGTCTAATATTGACTATTAGATCACATTGATGATTTGATGTTATGAATTTTTAGTTTACAATATTGTTCGCAGATTTAGTTTATCATAAGTTGTAATTTAAAAATCAGAGTATAGTTTTACGATGAGATGACCATCGTCTGTAATTAATTAAATTAACATGAAATGTCGATTCGTACCTTTTACCAAATGTTACCAAAATTTTGTTCTTTTATGAGATGGAGTTCTATGTGTGTATATGTGAATGTGTGTCTTCGTCAGTATATTTGTTACATTATCATTGTTGCTCCCGACTTATTTTAATTCCTCGTGGAAAGTTAAAGAAAACTGAATTCATCTTTTTACTCATAAAATTATAGATATTCAATATAACGAGTTTTACAATTATATGACTCTATCGAGTCAGATGAGACAATTCATTATTAAATCGCGTTGGACGAATTTGTGAGATTACATAAATCAAAAGTCGCGGACTCGAAAGGGTTATACAAAATTAATTATCTTCCATGGTTATATCGCCGAGAGAAAATAGTAAATTGTACTTTGCGTTACTATATTTCCATTGTTAAAAATGTATATGGGTTAAACCACAAATTAAATATTTTTTTAACTTTTTACTTAAAAAATGCACTCAATTTTGTTTGTACTCATACTCTTATGTGTGTTCATATAATTGCTAAACAAATCATTACTTTTAACGTTGAATTTTACAAAAATGCCTGTTTAATACAGTGGAGAGGAGGATAGTAAAATAACGTAAGAAAGAATACTTATGTATTATAAACAATAATTTTTTTATATAATCGCGCCTAAAGAACATCCATGTCGCATATTACATTACTCGAGTTACCACATTCTCTCAGTTCTTATTTTTTGCAACAATAATACACGATATTCTTATTATTTCGCATAATTCAAATCGAAAAACCATGTTAAAACTTTATATTTGCACAACCGTTCATAAAGTATGTTATATAAATCTATGTCGAAAACAAATACTTTATTCGTGTGTATGTATGTGTGTGTGTGCGTATGCAAATATATAACAACTATATATTATTTAAAACAACATAAATTGTACAATCATTGACAAGAGATCGTTATGAAGTATAAAGTTAAATATATTTATAATACTAATGTCAGAGGGTATTGTAAGATCTATATATGTATATATATATATATATATATATATATATATATATATAT
>NW_022639492.1:2297801-2299522 GCF_010583005.1 Odontomachus brunneus | reverse complement strand
ATACGGGCAGAGTAACACAAAAAACTTCAAATTGTCAAATTCACAAAAAGATATACCGGTGTGCATCATAAAGACAAAATATCTCAATACAAATTAAGAAGATCTAAGTTATTTAAAAATAAATGATATGTACGAAGCACACATGCACATCATTCACGCGCGCGTGTACACACACTTGGATAAAATAGAGCTACTTATAACGCTGTTATTGTCACAAAATGTAATTTTAAAAGTTAAAAATCATATATTTCTAACTTTTTCAATAAGATAATGCCATTATTTTTTTCGTTAGTAACGAAATTATTGCGATTTTCATGTGTGTAAGCAAAATGGCAGTTGCGAGATTATAATAGAAATTATGTAATAATTTGTGAAACAGATTCCCAAAATTGGACTAAAAAAGTAACGATAACAAATTACTTTATAAAAGGAATAAAGAGAGAGGATGTTCCATATTATCATACAATATTTTAATGCATTCTGAAAGCTAATTAGTGTCAAAAGTCCTAACGTAATAATTGTGAATCTACAATAGTTTTAAGTTACAAACGATTAAAGTTAGCCATTAATACTGATGAACTTTCATCGCTCATAATTCAAATTACTATTAACTCGCTATTTATTTATTAACTTTCAAGTCTAAAGTCTAATCTATAATATGCTCTTCGCTTCCTGTTTTTTTATTTTTTATCTTTTTATAACTAAAGGCTCAAGGTTTAAACTAGAAAGAGATAAAAAGAAAGAAACACGGGAAGTAAAAGGAGCATATTATAGATTAAACTTAAGCTTCAGATTATTCTTACAATACTGTACAATAATTGGAACACTCTGTGTGTACATGTTATACATGCATATGTATGCGCACGTATACTCACACATACAATAATTATATTAATTTAATTTCGTATTCGCATCTTTCGCTTGACGTCGTGAATAATAACGTCGTAGACACGAGTCTTCGTGTCAGAATTAAATATCGCAGCCAGTGAAACGACATTTCTCATTCTTTTTTCTTTTTTCATACAACAAATGTTTGTTTTCATAGTTAAACATTTATACATTTATAGATTATAACGCTATTGAGCACACTAATTCTACAGTTACACTTCGTTTTTACGTAAATGACCGTTGGGTTGCGCACAATACTACGAAATTTTAGTTACATTTCATTCGTTTTTTGCAATTTTGATCTTTGCGATTTGGATATATAAATATGAATAAAAGAAAATGAAATATTTACTTGATCTCCCGGAACTCTTAGCATGTATTTCGTGATACGTTTTAGTATATCCATAGCATTCATGGATTCGGAAATTGCTGTCTTTTAAAATATACATGTTAATACACAGTCGGATAAAAATTATTCATATGAAACCGAGGTTCTTAACCCTTTGTGTACGTGGATTCTTTTGGTAGCCTGATAAAGGTTCACTAACCCTTCATTATCAGAAAAAGAAATTATGATATATATAATAATATAAGTGCTTCTTTATTAACCCATTAAATATCAACATACATTTAAAATATACGCAAGCTTAAATTATAGTGAATATAATTTTCTCTCATTTAAATTCACGGATCGTATCTGCAATTTAATGACGGATCTCTCGGGAATTCACGCAGTCTGGGTTAAGAACCCTTAATATAAATAAACGTAAATGTGTGTAGTTACATTATTTTGGTATCGGGTACGATGTATTATTACTAATTCGGGGGGGGGG
>NW_022639492.1:2280092-2297749 GCF_010583005.1 Odontomachus brunneus | reverse complement strand
GGGGGGGGGGGGCAACACAAGGCAATGTATTTGCTAGAACTATACACCAAGTATTATTCGTTCTTCTTCTTCGCTAGTTCGTGTGTCGGGCGATCTTTAACGACTACCTGTTGCTTCTTATTTTCCGCAAGTTGCGCCTCCATTTCGCCCGAGAAACCGAATTCGTTCACTCTGGTGTGATCCGTCTTGTATATCCATCTTTGGTACAAAAATATGAAGAAAACGATGTCATCACGGAAGCAGCCGATCCTGTACAGAGTCGGCATCTTTATCACAAATGCAAAAATATCGTCGACAAATGTGTTGAGGAATTTGTAGGACAGCATACGCCACGGAAGATGCGCGACGCTCTTTAATTTGTAGTTGATGAATAGCTGCGGCGTCATCATGATGAAGCCGAAAGTCAATAGAAATCCGTACAGCATATTGAGAACCCAAGAGTACCAGCCCTTGTGCTCCAAATACATGAGCGAATAGATGGCGTATCCTCCTAGCAGCGGGTACAAGGCCCACGATAAATATTTAAAGGCGAGTCTGTCATACTCCTTCGTGGAAGACTCCACGTATGAGCCTTTATCTTGGAATGATATCTTCGGAAAGACCCCAAGTACTTTTGTTTCCCTGTTAACATTAATATCGATGACTTTGTTGATTTTCCATACTTCGATGCACAGGCCTATCGCACAACTAATGCGCACGACTGTGTTTGTCTCGTTGTCCAGAACGTAAAGAAGAACAACAATAGACTGGAATACATTAAAAAATACAGAGCGCACAGATAGACCTTCTAAGGACTTCCGGTTATTCCAAAATTGAATATCTGAAAAGAGAAAGGGATGTAGATTAGAAAAATCAATATATTACAAAGGCTTGTGTAGTTTCTACTTGTATATATGTTAAATAGATTTTTAGGCTTACCATTTTTAAATGCTAAGAATTCAAATACACTATGCAGAATTGACACAATTATGGTCAATCCTAGTAGATATGGGTTTGTCTCAAGTAAAGTCTCCTTCAGAGTATCTTGTTCATTATCATCTTCCCCAGTTACTTCTCCTAATTAAATAATAATAAATTAGCGAAAATTCAAAATAATAACAGTAGAATTTTATGTTTTAAATTGTATTATAAATGTACACATTCACATATATATATACACATATAGAAAGACACACACATGCATATATTATCCTAAAATATAACAAACCCATAAACGATGATGTCCATTTATTTCTAACAGATTGGGCCGCATAAATTTGCCACTTGAACAATGAAAGTGGCTGATAAGTTAATCTGAGTTCCAATTGCTCTACAGTATTATTTAATGGCTGATAATCCCGTTGCATATTCCAAAAATCATTTGTATATATTATTGGCTTATATGTATTTCCATTAGGTAAAAAATTTATGTCTAAAAAAGAAAAAAATATTTTTAAAATTGCATTGCAGAAAAATAACATTTTATTTAAAAAATTTATTACAGACATTCAATAGTCTGTCAGATATTAATGATATAAAAGTTTTAGCAAATTGTTTTGAAAAAATAGATAAAGCTAATTTTAGTATGTCATAATACTTTGGCACTTACTTTCATATAAAAAATATATTGGAAATGAAAACTTACATTCATCCAGTGGTTGTGGTACTTGACCGTAGACCCAATTGGTTTGATCAACCACCAAATTAACAGTCAGATTTGGGTGCCAATGTGACACATATTCTTGGTCCATCAGTGCAGCTTTCTGCAAGACATTACACATTCAGAGAATATATTTGCTACATAATAGAGAAACTTTACAAGTAACACAAACCTCTATTTCCTCTTTGCTAGCTGTGCTCTCACCAGTCAGTAAATTGTGTTTTTTTTGATATTTGATCTTCTTGAATTTATTCAACATTTTTTTCGTATAGGACATGTAATCACCAGCATAGATACCTTTACCAGCCTTAGGATTTGGCGACTTGCCACTCTTCGTTATATATATATGAAGATAGATAGAGCCATTATTCTTCAATCTTTCCGAAGGAATAAATGTATATTCGAGAACTCTTGAGCCATCTTGATTTGGCCCACTATACCAGTCTCCATAAACTAATCCTTCTTCAAACCATATCAAAGATTGCAAGTCGTTGAAATTTTTAAAGTTCTCGGATTCTGATAGATAAATACTAAGATCAAATAATGTCCCATTTGGGAATATATTTACAGCTTGCAAGCGTGTATCACTAATGGTATTGGGAGACTTGGAATTATTATCAGGACGTCTAAAGAAGCTACTAATAAAATAAATTATAAGAGCCCTTATGATTATCGATTTCGTTATGGCAAAAAATGATTCTAAGCGCGATGGCTGAGGTTTTCTCCTCTGTTCGTCATTCTCTGCATTTACCTGTAAGAAATATATCCTTATGAACGTTATCTTGATGTGTGTTGTACTCACATCGATATATCTATATATATAATTCGCGTATCAATTTTACTGTTTGTTTTATTTAAAATATCGAATAGACGGCGTATCTTTCACAAATCATTTCAAACATTCATTACAGGTGCACTATCACAAGGTCTTCCATTAAAAAAAGAATCGTGTATGCTAAAAGATATACTAATGCAAATAGAATGAACTTTTAACAGCAATTGTCATTATTCTCTTGGTACATTTTATTTTAAGAACCACACGAATATGATCGATAAAATCTTAACGCACACTTCTCTCGTCATTATTCTGTTCGTTCGTCGGAACCAGTTCGCTGTTGGATTGATTGTTATCCATGTTTTCTGTGACAGCTACTTTTTCGCCGTCACGATGACAAACCTCAGTAACCACCATTTTTCTTTTGGGTCCCGTGCTCCTTCCAGTTTGCTTCTCCATTAAATGAACGACACGTAGACGATGTATAATGAGTATATTTAGAAGATCAGCTGTTGGTGGCGCTGCCAGTGGCGCAGAAAGATTAATCACAGCTAACTAGGACAAGGCGATTTGTTTTAACAAATTATATATATAAATCAGATAAAGAGAGAATAAAAGTACTTTCAATTTTACAATTTCTACTTTCAAACGGGAAAGATTATATTACTATGACGTTATATTGCTCTTGATGTTCTATAGGATAAAGTAAGAAAGTATTTTAAAGGCGATCCAACTTTTTTACTCTATTTTAAACTGTCAATGTCAACTTCACTCCATATTTAATAAAGTATACAGATATTTGGTCTATATATACGTCATTGTTTATTGAATTCTGTCTGTTTCAATATAAAGGAAAATTTTGTCTGACTCACAATTAAATCTATCACTACTTCAATTGTTCTATCACCATCTTAAATCTATCACTACTTCATTTTTTTTTTTAATTAGAAATAAAGGGTGTACAAAAAAGTGTACGGGTCTAGGTGCTGAGCCTATTATCACTACTTCAATTGGTTACTGTGTACAGTGGTAACTCGTAGCGGAGACTTCAGAACGAATTGCAAAAATAACAGGTCTAACAATCGATGTGCGCTTGATTAGACCCATTATTTTTGTAAAATTAATTCTGAAATCTCCGCTACGAGCCACTACTATACACAATGACCAATTAAAGTAGTGAATAAGTTCATATTAGAGAGATTATATTTTTTTGGATATTTTAGATACTTATATTACATAAGACTATATCACACTATACCACACCAAAATTAGGTTGTAAAAAGGATAAGTTAAGTACTAAGTTACTAAGTTTCACAGTTTTATTTTCAGTTTTATTTTTATTTTTATTTCTGTTTTTTTTATGTTACGTTTTTACGTTTTTATTATGTTTATGAAATTTATGAAATATAAAGATAAGGTAGACAATAAGGATAACAATATCAAATTTTAAGTTTAATATTAAATTTAAGTTCAAAGATAAGTTTTACGAAAGAGTACAAAATCTATTATCAAGGCAAGTTCTAAACAACCAATGTAACATAAGTACCTTAAGACATATGCTATACATATACTTAGTAGTAAGATAACAACTTCTGTACCTGATAAGGAAAACAGACTGTATGGTTTTTTAAGCCAAATAAGCTAGCACTTAATGGCAATATATATTATATCAATAAAAAAACATTAAAGTAGTGATAGAACAATACAAAATGATAGAACAATTTAAGATGATGATAGAACAATTGAAATAGTGATAGATTTAACTGTGGGTTTTATATATATATATATATATATGTGTGTGTGTGTGTGTGTGTGTGCATGTATGTATGTATGTATGATGTACGTATGTATGTATGTATGTATGTACCTTTTTTATTTTGAAATTAGTTTAATTCTCTACTATAGCGGAAGTTTGCGACTGGTTTTAGCCTGTGTTATACATTATTGTATCTAATCCACAATACTTTAACGGATCGTCAAGATCCCACCAAGCGACGTTGCATTGACATTCGTCGGAAAAGTGCGCAACTTGAATATAAAATGAACAAAATGTCTTTCAAGTAACTCGTTATCTTTATTGACTCGAATTAAATTACCGCTTTAAGAACACATTAGATTTAGACGATGAGGAACGATCGTATCTCCTGTTTCTCTATAGTCTATAGTAAACAGTATCTTTTCACGCTGGCACGAACACGAGGTGTTTTTATATATCAATAATTACAAGTGACATACTGTTTATCGCTATACTAGCGTAACAATCTATTATAATTCATTGTGCGCAAAAGGATTGCGCGTGCAATCTGATATAAATAAAACACGATAACATTATAGTAAAGAGAACGCTCTCTGCTTCGTATATGATATAGAATATTAAATACGCAACAAAATATTTACAATTTCGCATATTTTGCAGTGTACAATGCAGATTTAGTCGCACCAAATGGATCTTTCTACATAGTAGAAGCTGTATCTAAGAACTTACAGAGAATCGTTAAGGCATGCGACGTTTGACGACGCAACATCCAACAGAAAAACGAACTTTGTTTTTGGGAACTCTAACACTAACAGTTCTGTCCCCAGAAAACAAATTCACATTGTACACTGGAAGCAGTGAAAATCCTTCGTTGATTGCAAAATCACAAAGCACGCATTTTGTTCTGTATTAAACACCTAAACTTTTACTGCATTATTCTGCTTTAAGGGGCTTTCTCTCTTTCCTTTTGATAGGATTCTTCTTGCAATCACTATAAATATTATTGAGATCAAATGCTGCCTTTACATTGTCCTGAAAACATTAGAACAGTGTAAATGAGAGAAGAATTGAATTGTGCAAAGAAAATTAAGAACAAACAGTATTATATTGGTATTTTTAAATTAAGTTTAAATGATACATACTGTTGAGAAGAGAAATTTAACAAGCTTTCCTTTGTGATCTGCATATGGACGTCGTTCCACTTCTTTGCCATCTTTAAAGAGTATCAATGTTGGCAATTGTTTGCTGGTGCTAGCATCACTGACACGATACTTGGTTGCTGCATCTGGATATCTCCCAACATCCACTTTGCCAAATTTAAAATTTTCTAAAGCATATCTACAAAATAAGCATATCTCAACATAGTAACTTCCAAACACAGATATCTCTTTATAATAAAGGAAAAAATCCAGTTGTAAAATGTTTACTCTGCGGATAGCTCAGAGAATATTGGTGCAAATGTTACACAGGCTGGATTCCATGCAGTATAGAATGCTACTAGCCAGATTACTCTGGTGTCGCGCTGTATTTCCTCTTGCAATCCATTGGCTCCATGTAGATAAATAATATTCTCAGGACCTTGATATGTTGGTTCTGGTAATACCAGCCCACACACTGCATATAAAATATAACATATTACTCTCGTAACATTTATAAATTGACAACTTATAGTTTAAACTATTTACTTACATATAAAAATAAATGCAAACAGTATTCCCATTCGCACATCAGCATAAAACCATAGGATCAAATTTGCTACTTTGGTATACACAAAACTAGAAGTTAAATAATTGATCATGGTTACGCTACCAGTCTTCCTTGTCCTTATCATAATGACAATCATGAGAAAAAAGAGAATCTCCGTTTCCCTCTAAAATATAAGAAATTGTTAACACAATAATCAAATATTATACATATATATGTATATATATTGAACTTCTGTTTTACAAATTTACACACACACATACCCCGTCGAGTTCGCAATCATCTTGAGCGAATATGTAATTACAGACTACAGGAATGCGCTTCGAAAAAATGTAAGAGATACTGAGGAGAATATTTATGAAGTAGTATGGCTTTAGGAGCAATCTCAGGTCCTTTCTAAAAGACATTCTGATAGAAAGTACACGAAGACAACGTACAACTGCGATCAATGCAGCTCGCGAACTGCACCGTCGGAGTATAAGTATTGTCGAATATTGTCACACAATGTTATTGTGATTTATTCAAAAAATACTCGCCGCCTCCCTGACAATATTTCCCTGAAACGAACACTATCTTGTGCATATAGTAGACAAGTATTGTCAACTATTTCATACAATCGTGGCGATTGATTCATGCGGGGAAAATGTCAATATACTTTGCGAGATTGTCGGAATTATCAGCATAAAAATATGGATGGACTTTTCGTCAAGATATTGGAGATTAGCGATGAGGAGAGAACACAAATATTTTTCGTCCCGGATTGTGTTTTTCGGATATATTCGAATCTTATAAATTTAGGTCATAAAACACGGCCTGGATTTGCGCAAGAGTGCGAATAGACTGTCATCTAATCTCGAAATAGCTCTATGTGCACTAAACGTTGAACTACGTCGATAATTTATTCTGTAGATAATATCGTGATTTTGAGGACTTTGGTTCTGTTCTATGCTATGTCCAATGTTATACAAACATAAGTAAATTAAACTGTTAATATCAACTTCACTCTATACTATAGCAACGTATACGGATATTTAGTTCATGTAGTATACATGTTATTGCCTATTGAATTTTGTCTGTTTCAATATATATCTTAGATTTGCATTCTATATTAATAATCATTACTTAAAATTTATCTCAAGTCAGATACTCAAGTCCAAATTCAGAATTAAATGAGTTCTTTAGTTAAACAATTAGTAATTATACAATGTGACGAATATCGTATGATTTAAAGAAGCTCTGGTATAACTTGAAATTCAGATCTGAGTACCTCACGTGAAACAAATTTCAAGTAAGAACTATTAATACGGGCCTAAAAGACCTTTCAAATATTCAATCTAAATTTTAGATAAGCTTTTATTAGTTTAAAGCTTTTCAACTTAATTTTCAGTAAATCGCACCAGCCAATAAAACCCAATGAAGAAACATTCTGTATATCATTGTTGTTTATCTTGCATTTATTTACAAAACATGCTTTGTAACTTTTATTTACATTTTATTTTGTTTTATCAATTGTCACCGTAACTTATGTTATTTCTGTCGTGAGTAATTGCTACATTCCACTGAGAGCAATTTCGGTCCCGAAGTTGGATTTGCGATGTAATATGGAAACAGAGCCATTCCGTTACACGCTGCGCCGTATTCCCCGTTCTTGTTCAACGCAATTACCCCACCGAAGAAGGCAGGATAATGTTGGGCGATTCTGTTAATCGCCGCTCGAGCGGCTACAGTCGGCGTAGCACCATAACGCATCGCTTCTACGGCCAAGAAACTGTAAAAACGAAGTTCCATTTAGTCATAACAAACAAACAATACCGAGAACATCTTCAACCCAGATAGATAGAGACGCTGAGAATAGCGGCTTGGCTATGTAAACATTTAATTTTACGATGCTATCATAACAGTACAAAGTATAGTGTGTACAAAGTACACAGTACAGTGTGTTTAAAATATACTTTTGTTTTAAGAAATATTTATTTATTATGTCACGGTTTTATTCAAAATATTTACTTTTTATCAGTACAATAATACCGGATTAATTGTATTCTTTTCCCGGCAAAATAAGCAACAATTGTCATGGAATCAGATAACATCTTTTATATACTGAAAAATTTTTTGTTATTAAGACGCATCTTTGCGTATTTATGCCAGTTAAACAGATAATATGCCAAAATATGTCTATCTGGGAAGTATCGGTGACGAGAATTCAGTCGCCCGCGTCGACGATCGCGAATTCATGTTAATTTTAATATAATTAAAATAAAATCAATTTTGTGCACGATACCTCGGTAAAAATCGCATCATAACGTCCCCGTCACCAGTGCCAGCTGCCGCGCCAACATCTTGATCGGCGTATGCACCAGCTCCCGCGATAGGAGAATCCCCGATACGGCCGGGTATCTTGTTTTTGGCGCCGTTCGTCGAAGCACCCGCTGCCGTATATCCCTCTGAATCTATCGCCAGTATAGCAATCGTATCATGATTTTCCTCGCTTCCGATTAACGAGTACTCATCGTAATCGCTGTTTTTCTCGTTGTTTGGACGATATGGTCCGCAGCTGGTAGTAGGATCTGGTAATACGTTCTAAAAATGTTCAGCGATCGCAATTATCTCCTTATTCTTATATCCTTATGTTCTTATAACTATTCTTCTTGCTTCGGTCAGTGTAATATCGACAATAGAATGGAGAAAAAAAAAGTATAGAAAACTATATATATATATATACATAAATTTTGTCTTTAAATAGTCATATATATAATTATATGTAATTATATATTGCCATATATACATAGAAATAAAATTTATATATAATTATTTTGTCCTAAGTTATCTTAATCGATCTAGCATAATAAAAAGAAAGTGCTTATAAATTATATTCTTATACCTTCCAGAAATTGGGTTGACAATTCTTGGTTTTCCATTGCATCCACATGTCTCTGGATTCATTTGTCTCTAAAGATTCTTCCTTAAATCCCATCTTCAGGGCAAAGTCTGTAGCCAAACTCCCACCTAACAAAGAATGCTTGGTATTTTCCAGCACTTTGCGTGCTACTGAAATAGCACTCTTCACGTTCCTTAAGCCTCCTACTCCACCCACATTCATTGCCAGTCTGCCAAGAAATATATTTTTCCTTTTTATCAATTATATCCATTGATGTATATTCTTGTTAAGTAAAATATTAAGTTATAGTCCATAAACATGTGTTATTATTTTTATTACCCATCCATAATTAAAGCATCCAATGTAGTTTCTCCAGTCTCATCTGGACTACCACCAAAACCTACAGTCTTCCTGCATTGTTGTTCTTCACACAGAGAACAGCCTTCTTCTATTGCATCCAGAGCACTTCTCTTTTGATTATGAATCACATCCCATGCTTTGAAAATATATAAGGATATTTTTTAATTAATATATTTCTTTCTAGATTCTTTAAAGTCTGTTGTTTTATATGTTGAATTTTTCTTTTTAAATTACTATTGCAACATAAGTACCTTTTTCTGTAGCTTCTTTATAATCCCATGTAATCACTACGACAGGAAAAGTGTTATTTGAAGTATCAGCACTTTGTTTGCCAATTACCTTCACAAATAAACAATTTATTGTTCCATAAAACAGTAAGATCACAATAACAAAGAGCTTCATCTTAATTTTCTGAAGTTTCTGAAGATAAGTTATTGATAATATGTGAACTTTACTCTGAAAAAAGATAAAAAGATTTTAATAATGTCTATGCTTATTTTTGATACAAGATCTGTCTTTTATCACTAAATTACTATAAACTTGTAGAACTCAAATAAAACAAGTATATAGTTGAGATTTGATAAAAAAGAGAAGAAAACTAATCATGTGTGGGAATAATTGCAGACATTATTTATATAGGGCGCGTTCTTAGCGCTCGTAACGACGCGAGCGTTATTCTATCTTTGTTGCTCATTGGATATTAAACAAAGATAGAATGATGCTCGCGTCGTTGCGAACGTAAAGTGGAACGTACCCATAGACCGGTATTCATAGTTGAATCTTATTTCAAGACCGTTTTAAGTAATGTCTTAAGATGTGAATATGGCTCTGTGGCCGGTATTCATAGTCGAATCTTATTTCAAGCCGTCTTAAGTAATGTCTTAAGATGCGAATATGGCTCTATGATTGGTTCATGACATCTTAAGACAGTACTTAAGATGATCTTAAATATAAGATCGGACTATGAATACCGGTCTGTGATTGGTTCATGACATCTTAAAACAGCACTTAAGATGATTTTAAATATAAGATCGAACTATGAATACCGGCCTATATGTCGATGGTGCTGCCTCTTAAGGCGTACGGGATGAGAGAGAGGTTCCTTGTTTCCTCTCTTATCCTTATCTGGTTCATAGTATAGTCGAGAGCGGGAGAATGTGACTGGCCCTGGGTTAATCGCTCCGATTAATGACGAGGCGAATAAGTCTCTACTAGCCAATCATAAAGCTTATAAGTACTTTCGACCAATAAACGTAGACTGAATAACCCAGAGTGGATTAACCCAGAGCCAGTCGAACATGCTACAAGTTAAAAGTTAAGCTGAGTTCCCACTGAGCGCGTCACGCATCGCTTCGTCTGCTGCGTCACGAGTTAACCAATCAAATCCTCTAATTGAGATGACAGACGCGCGACGCACTTGTTCCAATGGAACGATTTGATTGATTAACTCGTGACGCAGCAGACGACGCGACGCGTGACGCTCTCAGAAGGAATTCAGGGATAATATGAAAAGTGACCGCACACACTGAATGGCAATAGTTGCGTTCAGCAGAGAAAGTTGTCTTGCAACTGTTGTAAAATTCGTGAATCTGATTGGAGTATGCTCTTAATTTTGGTTAAATCCAAGAGCATGTACCAGATTCACGAATTTTACACAGTTGCAAATCAGCTTTCTCTGCTGAACGTAGCCAATATTAAGATTATCTGATAGAAAGTTACTATTTATTATCAAATGCACGATGTAAACCAGGAGTACTATTCCGTAAACGCTTACCGACAATTGTCGGATCTGTAGACGTCGTTGCGCAGCTTTTCTATGGTATAAAAAAGCATCGACGTCTACCGATCCGACAGTTGTCGGTAAACGTGTACGGAATAGTACCCCAGGCCAATGATTTAAACTTATGAACGAAAGTTTAAGATATAAAAAAAATACATGTATTTTTTCTCATTTATTAGTATTCACTTATCGACTCATTATTAAGAAAAATAAAGCAAAAATGGTTCCTAATTCGGAGATTCAGCTTATGTTTAGAAATCAGCCGACTTAGCTTTTGGTTCAGACTGTACTAGACAAAGACAGAGCGCTGTTCGAGGCCTACAAACTTGCTCTCTCTCATCCCGCAACACTCAAAAGGTAGCGCGCGTTCCAGGTAGTATATATTTCATTGTCCAAAATAAACAATGCACCCTTTGAGTTTACACAGCTGATATATTAAAAAGTTCGCGATTATGGTTGATTTAGACGAGTATAAAGAACGTGTACGACTACTTAGAGAATATGCACTCGGGCATGACGTTTCAGAAGCTCAAACCACGGAAATATTCCAAGCATGTTTCCAGCATTTAGAGACAAAATATTCGAAAAAACCGAGCAGACTGTTGAAACTTTTGTTGCAGTTTTTTTGTTTGCTTCTTGTTATTTCGTTTGTATTCCTGATTTTGTGCAATCAAAGATGGTTAAGCGATATACTCGTGAGATTCTTACAGAACTCCATTTATCCTGGTTTATATACCTTACGTAAAGTGGCTGTACCTGTTATCAGTTTCTATCCATCTTTATCTGGTTTGTAAATATAATAATAAAGAACAATTAAAATATTGCGTTAATATTCCAATATAACTCAAAATATTTTGTGGAAGTAATTGTATAAAAAAATATATTGAGTTAATATATTTTACTGCTCTTATCATTTCAGAATTATATGATGAATGGTGTTTAATAGAGAATCCATATTTCTATGTCAATGATATGGATTGTTGGCCCTGTACTGTAGTTCATTCTGTACCAGACTTGACTGGTCACAATATCAGTAAATCTTTTAATGTTGGTATACCATTCACTAGAGCTGAGAATAATACAAAGGTCAAGATGAATGATTTAGTCAATATATATTGGAGTAACTATGATGTCTTTGATCAGGATGCTAAAAGAATCATCTCGAATAACGAATCTCTCAAGTGAGCTTCTACATGCAGAATTTTCATATTTAATATTAAAATAAATTTCTCCACTTATAGAGGGAGAACAAATTAAACATGACAAGTTAAACATGTGCATTAAATATTAAATGTTTATAGAACCATACATGATACCATGGTTAACAGACTGGATATGTATCCAACTGATTCATTCACCACTCATGTATTATGGAAGATAAATCGCATGAAGCCTAACAGGATACTACGAAAGTTATTTCCAAAACCAGCTGAAGTTCCAACTTGGTGGAGTCAAGGCACAGAGAAATTTGTCTTTATTGACGAATCAAAATCACCACCTTATTCATTGGTACAAATACAGAATTGTTATTATAATTCAGAAAGATACAGTAATTTATATAAAAAAAGATTTCTTAGTCTCTCAATAAAAAAAACTATTAATCTTTAGACCACCGGAAAACCTAAATATAGGCGTGAGCTGTGATCGAAACTTTGTATATATTTATAAGGTGTGGTTTTAGGTGATTTTTTTTAAGGGATTCAAACCCTTCAAACTTCTAAAAATTAAATAAGCCAATAAAATGCTATTACTTGCAAATATAATGCATGTTGTTTCAGTCATAATATGCCATTTGTTCTTTTTTATTTATAACATATTTTTTTTTTTACATATTTTCAGCCTAATCCCGAATGCAGTAATATTGTGATACGATGCGCAGCCGGTGCAAGACTGATAAGGATGACACCAAGTTCAGAGTGTGCACAACATTGTAGATCTTCTATCATCTTGCTGTCTGCTGGACATACACGTGAGTATCAATAATCATCAGCAGCACAGAACTGATTCTCCTTTTTTTTTTATTTGCCGTAATTAATCATACTTTTTTCATTTTCCTTTGCGCTTTTAAGTATGGTACAATTGGTGGTATTGGAGACCCGTGAGTCTACCTGTGTACAATGCTACTGATCTCTCTATTGGTTATCTAACTTCGTTTTGTTAGCACCATCGATAGGAACATTCATACGATGTGCCAAAGTGATGTAGCCGTCTGTCATACATATATATATATATATATATATATATATATATATATATATATACACATTTAAATTGCGTTTAATAAAATTTTATATTAATTTTACCTCTGCATGTTCTTTTTTATTTTAACTCGAATATTAATATACATATTTGCATTGTGGAACTCATTTGCATAGACTAAAAATCTCAGTGTCTTTTCAGTGTCTTCAATATCTTTTCTTATGATAACGCATAAATTGAAATCAATTTTAGCGGCCTACTAAAAGAATTATCCTGAGATCACTTTTCCACGTGACATTGTCTAAAATATAGGCGTGTTTATAAATTTATAGACATATAACGAGTGTGATAAGACAAGCGGCTATTCGACTCTTTCGTTTACACATAATTTAAATAAATTTCCTTTCTAAACGATATTCGTGATCTACGTAAAAAACACATAGAAACACATAGAAATCAATAAAGTTAACAATAAATAAGTTATGCGCAAATTGTACTTGTAGAAATTCATTATACTACTGTATGATCCGTGCGTGTAGATGCAAATAATAATTCCAATGTAGGACGCGAAGAGAAATGGATTTGCGCGGCTGCTCGCCATGCTCACCGGTTATTTGCATCACGCACGGCTCCTTTAAATTTCTCCTAAGGTTTCAATTGATAGAGTATTTCGCTCCTCCACAATGGCGTGCGATTATCGAGGAAAGGCTTCCTCCACTTGTGTGAGATATCGGAATGTCATGCTGATTTCTCCAACATCAGAGACCAATTCGCGTCTATTCGAACTTCTGTTTGAGCTTCTGCTTGTATAACACAGGCACTAACGAGAGCAACGCGAACACGCACAGCATGATAATACTGTTCCACGACCACGCGTCGCTCGACGACGTCAGTTTGTGCAATGTCTGGCCAGCTTGTATGGCGACGAAGGAGGGTGGCGCGACCCCAAAGAAGGTACCGACAACGAACGGTGTCATCGGCACGCCGATCACTGGACTGGCCAGATTGATGAACCAGTTCGGCAAGAACGGCGTCACCCTGAGAAACAGCATGTAGTTCAGTAGATTGTCACGATGCTTGTTCACTATCACCGTCCACTTGTTCGCCTTCTCCGGGAAATACCGATACAACAGTCGCCTGCCCAACAACGAAGACAACAGGTAGCACAAGGTGGCGCCAATCGCGCTGCACGTGCACACCAGCAAAAGCGCTATCGGGAAGTGGAACAAGAATCCCGACAATATCGAGAGAAAGATGGAGCCAGGAATAGCAAACGTTTGCAGGCTACAGATTGTATTGTTAAAGGAATATAACAAATATTTCATTGATCTTGTTCATATCAATCGTTTGATACATGTTTGAACTGGTAATTTTGTGCAATATTATCTTTATCTTGATAACGATACATTTCAATCATGGTACAAAAGATATGCGATATTTTTCCAAAGGAAACATCATGATGAGGACAAAGAAAAAGTTTAAGAATAAATTTTTTTAAGTAACGATATTTGTTTTCAATTGTTATTTTGCATGTATTCAGTGCATTGCTTCCTCTTAAATTCTTAGTTTAAAGTTTAGGTTTTAAAAGAGAAATAGGAAGTCCTACAAATACAAAGTTGATGTTCTTCATCTCATTTGTAAAAATTGTTAATCCTTCAAAATTGAGTATAATTCTATCTTCTCTGTTTTGTTTAATACAGCAAACTTTTTGTACCAGTCTAATATATTAAAATTAACATGATATATTTTTTGATATATATCAGCTTGATGTCATCATTTATATGCATTATTGAAATTAAGGCAATTTGATAGAAAGTTACTATTTGATATGCATATCTAATGACTGATGTAAACAAGCACATTGTAATAAAGAATACTTAATAGCAAAAAGATGCAAGTATGTAACATATTCAAGGATACAAGATGTAAGTGACGAACACTCCAGCCAATACTTGGAAGTAATAGAGATCCTTGTATCGTCCTAATAACTTGCCAAGATTTTTAGCATCCTCTATGTGAAATGGCAGCTTCATATGTTGTTTCTCATCTCTGTAAAATATACAAACAATTTGTATATTACCTGTATTTGTATTTTATATAAACCTGAATTTCTATTTGATGAGATGAATGAATTGTCAATATAGAAAAATATGTATCAGACTACATATAGACTTACTCTTCTAATTCTGGGAAGCTCATGTATACATAAAATAATGCTGTCAGTGAAACTATAAAGATCAACCCAACAGTTAACAATGCTCTCCTTGTCAAAGCCTTCTCGTTGACTGCTTCGAATGCTATTATGAAATATGCATGGAAAAACATTTAATTGTTAGTAGATTAAGATAAAGATCAAGATTACACACATAAAATTCATAATCAGGAAAAAAAAACATCATATTTTAATTAAAGAAGGAAAAAAATATTGGAATGCACAAAATCAAACTTTCACAGTGAAATTTATAAATCATAGGTTATGTTACATCTCTCGCGTATCGTGCGAAAAGTAACAAGTGATTTTTCTTATTAATCGCGTCATGTACACAATTTTACACATATTATTGCAGAAATGCCATCGCATCAAATCCGATTTGCGTACAAAATACTAAGCACATGTGGATACATTGCTTCCTGATTAGAGTCCCTTACAAAAAACAAGATCCATTAATCATGCTTCACCTGTTCTTGTGTCAACTTGCGAGCTCATCTTTCGTTTCACTTTCTTTATTTCTCCCATCTTTCTGCTGAGCAATTTTCAATCGAACGCACTTTTTCGTGCACTTTTACTTATCTCGTCGTCTCCACACGTACGAGTGCAAATCATGCAGTACTCACAAATAGGGATGGACGTTATCTGTTAACTAAATAACCGTTATCGAGAAGTAATGTTAATAACCGTTATTAAATAACGATTGACGAACTAAACGGTTATTTTTATTGAGTTATAGTTTTACAAGAGCAATAATGTTTAAAATCCGAATCAACTGTTTAGGCCAAGTTTGCAAGCGTTATTCATAGGGTGCGGTCCAACAACCGTTACAAATGCTGCGAAGCGTTTCTCTCTCTTGTTCTATTCCTCGGTTTCGAGTGAAGAAAGAGAAAGAAGTAAAAACGCTATAAAGCATTTGCTGCGCTTGCTGGACCGTATCCATAGTCGGATCTTATATTCAATTGTTTTTATTTTTGGTATCGCCTTTTTAAAAACGCAGAAACATAAATATATTACATTTTCCAATCATTTGTATCAATCTGCATGTCACTCCTTTACGAACTGTCGGAAAATGAGTCACATATACACAGTCTAATAAAGAGTTAAAAAATTCATGTTCGACTGGCTCGGGGTTAACTCACTCTGAGTTATTTAGCCTGCGTTTATTGGTCGAACAAGTACTTATGAGCTTTATGATTAGCTAGTAGAGATTTGACGTCATTAATCGCTCTCGGAGCGATTAACCCAGGGCCAGTCGAACACGCTATAAGTTTTTCTCATTGGACCAACGGCTGCGTTCCGATATCTAACTTCGACATACGGCGTATTGCGTTCCAGGCCTTGAGGGTGTCTCCCCATGCGGCGTAACTTGTGTAAGCGTAACCTGCGTAATATAGTAATTTACTAGAAGTTACGCTATTTTGCAACTCGACATTCAATACCTAATCCCCATGGCGCGTATTTTGTTAAATTCGCGTAAAGCGTAACCAATAACTTCCTAAAGCTAACCAATAAAAGATCAGGCTTTCTATTGTACAATACAACAGAAATACTAAGTTGATTCTCGATGGGTTGTTATTATTTAGGCGTATTGTTAAATACGTACCATGGGGATAAGGTACTTTATATTTAAGAATGTATGAAAGCGTAATGTGCGTAATGTGTGTAGCTGTACAATAAGGTTAAGATAGTAGTTAATAACAACGTTGCCTATTGAGAAGTATAAAGGTAGGGAAAATAATTTATTACTTTTACTATATACTTAATCTCTTTACTCTAAGAAAAACTGAATTTTTTATTTTTTAACTCTTTATTAGACTGTGTAAAGTATATGTGACTCATTTTCCGACAGTTTGTAAAGGAGTGACATGCAGATTGATACAAATGATTGGAAAATGTAATATATTTATGTTTCTGCGTTTTTAAAAAGGCGATACCAAAAATAAAAACAATTTATAGAATATTAATAAAACATAAATTGAAAAAACTCAAAAGTAAAATTAAAATATTATATATATTCTGAATCAAATTTATTTTGCATCCGACTTCACATCGAAATATACATTTTATGATCGAAATGAACAGATATTACTTTGTTTTATTTGTTGTACTGATAAACGACTTTTCACAAGTATTATTTATTAGATTTATGAAAAATGTTTAAGAAGATATAATGTATATCCCAAACAGCACACGATATCCCATGGACGTTCTGTGGATGTCCTTAGGACATCGGGACGTCCTCAGGACATCCTCAGGACATCCCGAGGAGATTTGTGCTGTCTGGGATATATATTAACTATCATGCATTAACTTTTCGTAATAAATAAAAATAAAAAATTATTAAATATTTTCGT
>NW_022639492.1:2264890-2280082 GCF_010583005.1 Odontomachus brunneus | reverse complement strand
ATGTTTAAGAAGATATAATGTATATCCCAAACAGCACACGATATCCCATGGACGTTCTGTGGATGTCCTTAGGACATCGGGACGTCCTCAGGACATCCTCAGGACATCCCGAGGAGATTTGTGCTGTCTGGGATATATATTAACTATCATGCATTAACTTTTCGTAATAAATAAAAATAAAAAATTATTAAATATTTTCGTAAAATAAAAATAAAAACGTTTCCAGCTAATACCGTGTTGATTGTTCAGTATTTGGATCATTGTAAGCACAAAGATCTTCCTTTTCGGCGAGCAACGTCAAAAATTGTATTTCCAGACGAGCTCTGTCGCGATATGGCAGCCTTCGCATGCCTTTTCCCAACCGTGCTAAAATTCCATCTAGGATCAGTAACCTGCGCTGTTGGTTCTTTCAATGCTTCTATTAAGACTTCTTGCAAAGCATCGTTCTTTTGCTCTAAAATATAATATATACTTTCATATATCAACCGAATTACATTATTACATTAATTGTATCTTTACAAAACGCATATATCATACATGTATTATGCATAAATTATAGCATTATAGTTTTTAATTATTTATAATGTTCCTGCAATGTTGTTTTAATATTTCCGATGAAATGTTACAATTCCATGTCTATGCTATGTTTCTGCAATGTGTTACGTTGAAATTTACAAGCTTCTGTGCTGTATGGGAAAGCTTTTACATGCAAAAATGCAAGCAACACGAACACTCTATTGATATACAAATAACTTTAAAAAATTTTGTATCGACATGCCCTAAGTAGTGAATCAAATATGACAGAACGCTATTACAACATTATATAATAAACTCGATATAAAGCTATTTCTTAATTTACCCTGATTTGATCCTTATTCATTTCTTATTATTGCTTTGTAAGACTTTTTATATGTGACAATATCCACTTTTAGTTCAAACGACACTAAAAGATATGCTTACTAATACAGCAAAAAATTGGATTTGATGTAACGAAAATAGCGTAGAGCACAAAATAACTAGGCGGAAACTGGTACTTAAATGAGATGATATGATTGGTTGGCGCAAGTTACGTTTACACAAGTTACGCCGCATGGGGAGGCACCCTAACTTATTGCACCAGTTGGGTGGGACCCGATTGACCACGATACGATTGGACACAGATTGTAATGATTGGTTCGACCTAGTAATTCACTAGATAATTCTTTTCATCAGTTGGTTGTGTCCAATCGTACCGTGGTCAATCGGGACGCTCCCGCACTAGTTCAGCAGTGCAGCTGAAAAGAACAGACCACATAATGACTGATAACGACCTCTCTGTGTAAATCAACGCAAACGGCAAGTTTGAGATGTGATTGGTCACATCTGGCCGAATGCAATGCAGCGGCTAGTGATTCGTAAATTCGATTGGCGCATATTTTTGTATCTGAGTTGAGAGATCGCAAGATATACGTCAATATTCAATTTAATTGCTAATTGGTCGCTAAAGCGATTATTCTTTGAAAATATTTCCGCCATTTTTGATTAATCGATCATTAATCGGATTTGCTAACAGTAGTTTGCAAGTAAGTTCCGATTTAACTGTCGTGACGTAAAGACGTGTTCGAACATGTTTAGACATAATCTGTGATTTTTTGGGACATATCTTGAAATTATTTCCGAGGACTATAATATTTCATCTTTCAATCGAAGAGTGGACAATTGTCATAACTAATTATTTGTAGTATACCGGTCAGTAACGTTAGAAAATTTGTCCTTAAACACTTGAAAGCAGCATTGAGGGAGAGGGAGAGAGAAAGAGAGAACATTTGTAAGTAATAATTTGTTCAATTCTAGCCAAAAATGAATCTGCGTGTTAGCAAGATAGTACAGGTAATACATAAATAATAACAATTATAGTTCATAAGAAAGAACAATAAAATTTACAATTTTTATTTAATGGCTTGGTTTACATCGTACATTTGATACGCGTACTGAATAGTAACTCTCTATTAGATAATCTTAATATCGACAATGCATATCAACGGCGATGCATTCAATCAATACAATATGTTTTGTTGATGAGTATTATACCAGCTTAATATACCATTGTTTATATATCGTCGATATTAAGATTATCTAATAGAGAGTTACTATTTAGTACGCGTATCAAGTGCATGATGTAAACCAAGCCAATAACACTGTTGTACATTTATCGGTTGTGAAAATCGCGCAACAGCACTCAGGCACAGTAAAAAATAGAGGTTAGAAAGAAATGTTTCGTTCCAGTCTTTTGTTTCTTTAGATTCTAATCTTCTCGTTTCGATCTTTTGTATTTTTAATTCCCCGAACCTTTCGCTATAAGTTCATGTTACCATTCTCAGAGACTAAATATACATCTGATATATTAGCGCGAAAAAATTTCTGGACAGGAAATACAAGCAACCCCTGAACATCACTGTGCAGTCTAATACTTGAAAAAAAGCAAAATGACCGCAAAAGAGATTAATCTCTTTTATCCCGATGACAGACCAACTGCAGATGCCGAACACGACGAACGTATGTTGAGAATACACGCGGGTGATACTTTTCAGGGATATCCTGCCATGGGAAGGACAGGAAACAGAATAACAAATCCTGGCATGAGGGAAGAATGTCACACTCAGAATCGGAGTAAACGTGGAATCCGAGTTTTATTTCTTCGGTACGATCAGTATAAGAAAAAATAGGTAATTTTATATATTACAAGATATCATGTTAAACAAGTATGTATTTTATGTTTGTCGTTACATAGTAAGGAAAGAAAAGAGAAAAATTTTTATTTATCTTATAGAGAATAGGACCAAATTTAAGTCAATTTTTTATTGTTAGCTTTTATGTTGAAGAGTTTAATAAAAAACAAAGTAAACCTAAATATTATATAAAGTTTACAATTTTATACTTAAAATTAATATCTAAAATTAATTTTACATATATTAGTATACAAACAGAATGTCATTGTCTTCCTCTTACATATTAAAATTCTTTTCAATCTGACTATGTTTTCTCTCCCTAGTAATGCAAAAATAAGCTCAGTGGAGTATATTTTCATTTTGCTATGAAACATAGTAAATTTTTGAAGCTTCTAGTTCTTTACTGCAAAACTTGATTCTGGTAAAAATTTTTGTAGAATACATTAAAGTAAAAAGATATGTCAATAAAATGACGCAATAGATTAAGTAGATTTGTAAAATAGTCTGAACGCTTTTTTTCCTCTGACAATCAATAAAATTAACGCAAAATTAATAAATCAATAAAGTTAATGTAACATATAACCTATTTTTCTTCATGATTTTGTCACGTTAATTTTATAGTTTATTGTTTGAACAAAAGGAAATTTGGATAATTTTACTACATATCTGATCGATTGATTGCAAGTATCGTTTCGTGGATACATCTTTTTATTTCTACGTAGTTTGCAATAATTTTTAGCGTGTATTGTTTCTGATGTCATTATCAATTAAGATGGCCACAGCAAAAGTCAGATATAGCATATATGAGATGAAAGGGTAATAAATTAAGGTAGAGAACATTAAAGTGTTCCTTGGCGACAAATTTTACAGTAGTCTTTACTATAAAATTCTATGTACGAGTTACAGATCCACTCAGTTTTTCCTTTCCGTAAGAACCCCTTGGAATTGGTCTAAGTCCAGCCCTGAGGAAGCACAGGGCTTCCGAGTGCGGCACGTAATGCACGTATCTGTGCTTCGTCACTGTTAACTAGTCCCGTGCTCCTCCCGCTTCCTTCCGTTTCCCTAATTCCGTTTCCTGATTTGCAACGCTCGGCGGAGCCCGATCCGGTCGTAAATGATAGCCGACGGGAGAATCGGCGATGATTACACTTCTTACGGTCGGCGGCGGGACGGGGAGGAAAGGAGGAGGGGAGGAACGGACGGCGAGATACAGAGGAATAAATTTACACCTGTAAGGGCCGATATAGCGCGATTGCTGGGGCCGAAATGATGATAGACCGGCGGGCTCAAGTCGATGTATCGTCGTTGATCGCGAAATACAATTCGGTGGTTTGTGCAATTAGCGATTCAACGGCAGATTTGCCGTGCAGATATTAGGCGCGCGCCACGTGCTCACGCCGCACGGAGCGACCGCGGATAATTAGCCAGGAATGCAGCGGTGTTGTAATGAGATTGGGATGCGTTACTTCGGATGATTAATATGCCATTTGATATAATTAAGTCGCTTGTATCGCGGTAATATCTGACAGCAGCTTCCTGATTCGCGCCGGCTCCAATGTATGTAGTAGCGAGCTATATAATTAATTTCACTGAGAGACCTCACGCGCCAAGAAACGAATCAGGATGCGAACTGATGAATGAACGATAGCGACTTTTGTTTCGACGATCGATCTACGTTGAGCCATCGCGCGAGCGTAATAACGCGACGCGGGTTTTTTAGTCTCAAGCGATGGAAGCGCCGGTAAAAACGTAGATTACTCATATCGCGTTAGGTGCATCTGTTATACATTAAGTAAAATGTTAGAGGCAGGATTGTGCTGTAGATTTCAAAATTACGTCCACGCGGATTTATATATTTTTTACGTGATTTGTACACTGTCATTTTTCACATAAACAAGGTAAATTATGTGGAATATTGTAAATTATATTACAATATGCAAAAAAAAGAATAATTGAATTATGAGATAGTTATTGTATCTGTCTTGGATATTAATCATAAACGTAATGTTTAAAAGTAACAAGTTGCATGGAATATAATTCATATATAAAATGACATTCAAATAACACTGATTTTTAAATGAAAGCAAAGTTTTCTAATTCTAGGTTTGGCTCTGAATTGGAACCGCATTTTTTGTAGATTTGTTTCCGACGTTTCGTGAACATTTTAGTTAGTTTCTTCAGAGAGAGAGAGAGAGAGAGAGAGAGAAGCAACTATTTTCAGGTTGCGCTCCTCTCTTTCTGAAATATTCGGAAACAAATCCACAATAAATGCGGTTCCAACTCGGAAGCCAAAACAGCTTAACAGGACGAGAAACGTATTAGATAGAGAAACTGCATTTCTCTCTACACCGCTTAAAATTTCGAATGTTAATGTCATTATGATATCAATGTGTTAAACTTATGTTTTGTTAGAACCTGTTGATATAGTTCAACAGTGCTGAATTGATTTTAATCCTATTCTGTATAGCTAAATCTGTTTCATCCGCTTGTACTTACAGGTAAACCAGAAAGATGCTGCTGATGCTAACCCAGCATCTCGGTTCGTTGATCCAGCTCGACTCTAGGGTTAATACCACCGTGGAATGCAGAGAGACGGGTAGAGAAAGAATGAAAGAGAGAGAGAGGAAAATACGCGCTGGACCACTCCGCAAAGCGGAGTTATCTCTCGTAGAGTTAATCATCTCAGGTAAAGAGAAGATCGCGTACCTATACATATAATATACATCAGCAGAACCTGTCGACCCTCCCGCACTCCTCTCTTCTAAAGACTCCATGCAACTATCCCTTTCTTTCTCCCTATCCGGAGATTTCCTCTTCTACGATCAAACCGCCGATCTCAATGGTCCACACTGCTACCTCGACCTCGTCAGAACCGTTTTACCTTACTTACGGGCCCTGAGCCAAGTTTACTTCATTACATATTGATCAATATAAATAAATAAAACTCGTATAAAAATCGTGAAGCAAATCAATCGTTTCTTAGAGAATCTGGCCTTGCTAATTATAGACGTAAAACGATTGTAATACAATTCTTTTAGATACATTTCTAGAGAGTCGCGCGCAAAGTTTCCTAAGAGAGAATATTATAGTTTCTTTTTTCATAAAAGTTTTTTGTCTTTTATTTTATTTTCTAGTAGCGCAAAAATAGTTTACCGATAGAATTTAACTTTATAAAGAACATAGTAAACATTTTTAAATAGTAGACATATACATATACGTATATATATATACGTATGTTCTACTATATCACAAATATTCCATATGTAGTAGATTCCATTTATGCTAAAGTATAAATAGCAAAAAATAAAGACAATGTCGATATATTCTCTCAGATACAATATTATTTTTTAAAATTATATTTAATTTATTTTTATTACTTAATCACATTTAATTTATTCATACTAATTATGTTAGATACTATTACTATAAAATACTCTCTGCATAGTTTACCGAATTAACTGTTTTTCTTTTTGTATAATTTATTAGAGAAAGATATGCTAAATAGTTACATACACGTATGAAAAAATCCCGTGCAAATATATCTCTCTATCGAAATCGACTAAGTTTTCTCAGTTACCTGATAAATTACACAATCCCTAAAGAAAGAGATTATGGACCTAGACGAGAGAACGTCCCTGTGTCTCGATATCCTTCTCTCCACCTTTCTGTCTCTCCGTTTCTCTCTCTCTCTCTCTCTCTCTCTCTCTCTCTCGCACACACACACACACACACACACACATACCATCTCTTTCTCTCTTTTTCTTTCCGCACACACCACTCTCTCGCTCCCCGCTGCCGTTCGTCCGACTCGCCGCGATTAGGTCGTGGGCGGAAATCAGTATAACTCGTCGGACTAGTCGCGTCGCGACCGCGCGATGGTACGCACGTTTCGCGTGTGCGCGTGCACTGAAGACAGTAAAACCGCAGCAAAATTGTACATAATGTAGTGTCCGGTTATCGTTGTCTTCTCTCCTTCTCTCCGTTCCGGTGAAGAACGACGACGCAACACGACGTCGCGACGTTAACACGCGCTCCGAAAGACACTGTCCTTTTTTTCTTTATTTATTTTTCGTTAAAATTCGCGAAACCACTGTAGCCGATTATACGGTTCAGTGCTTCAACAGGTCACCTGCGTGCTGTGCGACATAGTGACGATCCCCGAGAAGTTATCACTGTGGCTACACACCGCACCCGTCTTCTCTTCTTCGTCGGCTGCGTCGCCTCGGATTACATCATGACAAACTCGACTCCACCGAAGGCAGCGTGAGTACGCGCGATCCTTTGCACGATCCACTACTTGTGTGCGCGATATCGATCCGGCGATTCTCGGCGATCAGCGCGACCAAGTGGCAACGACACTCACATCGCGGTCGAATCGCTAAAATCGCTCCAGGAGCGTCTAAGGCCGACTTTTTACTTCCGAGAACTGAAATATTCACGAACGATTAACCCTTTGAGTTCCGGCGCATCTTTAAGGATACGACATATAATATTTCTAAATACAAAATTATTGTATAAGTAGTATTTAGTATTTTCTTTGAATACATACTTTCTATCTATATCGCTTAACAAAGTGCTTTTGGAGTTATCCTTATTTGTAGTTATACTTATGTTGAAAGAAAACAACTGACTTTTGTTATTAATTTTTTTTAAATTTTTTACAATAGAATTCTTTAACCTTTTCCTGCTGAAATCACTTTTCAGATCAGTTTTAGCATGTTATTTATATCTGATATTTCTTCTCTTAAGTAATATTAAATTTTAAGTAAAATAAATTTTCAAAATAAAATCGGACTCAAGGGTTTAAAGAGGAAAGTCGGAGCAATTGACGTGATATTGTATTATTGAGGAATTCACAAATTTTTCATCGTAATTTTTATCTTTCTGATAATCAGGCGTCCTCGAACAATATTTGCAATCCGAGTTCACACGAAATATCGATGCGCTATAAGAACTAACAGATGCGACGCATAGACTTATATACATAGACTGCACTTATGAGAAATTCGAAGACAAAATTTGAAGGACAACTGTGTTCCCGTTCGACTATCCACAGTCGCATTCGACTTTTGTTTAGTTTGACTGCTATTGAAGAACGCTCGAAATGCCCAATAGAAGTCAAACTGCATTAACTAAGATCAAATATCTGCAATAACAGGGTATACTTTTTGCAGTCGAGTCTTCTCCTGGAGCACTTTTCCTCAGTTTATGTATATAAATCCGTGGTGTGATGACGTGACGGTCGCGTGTTGTTACACTTTAGTGTACCTTGTTATGCTCGTTTTGCATATTTAATGTATGTAAACGAAAACCGACGCTCGGCACGTACGGACGCGCTTTCCCCGTTACGAAAAATCGTGATGTACGATGTACAGTTTCCCGAAATCCCCTCGCAACGCGAGTAGCTATTATCATCGTGTATCCGCCTCGCGCTCTCGATAGACCCCCGACACGATTCGACGCGGTATATAAAACACGTGGCCGAGATCCTCGCGCTCTAAAGTGGAGCTATTTTTTCGATGTTTATTGAAGATCTCGCTTGTAAATAAACGGTGGTGGTGCGCGCGTAGGAACCGACACTGCTGCCCGTGGAAAAGCAAAGGAAGCGCGACTGCGCTTCGTCCTTGCGTTTATCCTCCTTGTGGTCTATCTGTTCCCTAAAATTTCATTGTAGATGCTAGCGATTCTTGTATACGAAACCTGCGATTTAATGTTAACGCTTTAAGGACGGGAGGCGCAAATAAACGATCTGAATCTACACACCGAGACGGTACGCCCATTGACTGTAAAATATCTCGATAACTTCTAAAAGGACTTTGAGACGTACAATCAAAGATAGAGAGATAGTATCTAACAGTCGATCGTTAGATATTAATGCGAATTTAAATTAACTTATGGGAGGGTAATAACGTTTGACAATGGCGCGTTTGTTATCAGACTGTCAAAAATTATTAGCTTCCTATAATTTAATTGAAATTCGCACTAATAATATTTAACGAGTTGTTCTTAGAGACCATCTCTTCCTTTAGAAGCATTTCTATTAGTTCCGGCAGTTGCACATGTATAACTAATTCATAGAATATGATATATGATTATCTTATACTAGAGAAAATAATGGAGTAAGTCCTTTTTGCATTGATATTTCACTTGATTCTTTCCGATTCAGAAATAGCTTACTTGAGCCGATTTCTGTCCTTCATACATTGCTCGCCACGTTACACTCACGTGCGAGTCCCAGCAGACCCAAATTTTTAGCGTGTTGATAATATTTTGTCGTTTTCTACTGGATATTCTTTTAAATACTTAATAGAAGTATCACACTAATCAGACAAGTAAGAAACGTCACCTACATGTGGATGTCGTTACTTACTTGCATCACTGCGGCAACTCACGCGTCACCTAGATATAAGTAGCCAGGCGCTTTATGTGTTACAGGGTTAATAAGAGATTCATCGGTGAAATTGAGGGAAGCAGATCTTCATTTCGTTTACCGTCACGGCGAGCAGGTCTCAATAACAATCCCCGATGCGTACGTCGGCATGATCGTATAACGGCCTTTTGTCGCTGGCGAACGTGTCCGCGAAGTATTTAGGTTTCCCGCGTTGCGCGAGCCACGTTCGTATCGAGAGTCACGTCAAGTTCCTCGAAAGTGCCTTCGAATCGTGCCTCTGTCGCCAATGGAGATCGTAGATAAACCTGACGGGACGATGTACGTCGTCGATCAGAGGATATTTGTCCGCCCGGTATACACGAAAAGAATTTTGTGATAAAAATTACTATAAAATCTTATAACACAGGAACATATTGAAATTTCGTTTTACTTTGTTAACCTTCCATTCTCCTCATATCTGCTATTTATATTTTAGGAAGTCTCTGTTACATTTTTATGTCAAAAATTCTATCACGTTCCTCAATAAGATATACTATATTCCTTAACAAGATGAATTCATATAGTAAAATTGAAAAGAATGTCATATGAAAAAAAATTATAATCTCTTTGTGTACACACAAAAAATCTAAAAGTAGTAAATATTTATTTATTGAATACTGATAACATATTTATTTAAATCTAAATTCTTTTGTTTAAATAGAATAAACAATTACTTTCACGAAAAACTCTAATTTTCTTAAAGTTTTAAGAAAATGTATATTTCTTTATTTGAAGAATATTTTATATTAGTATGTAGATAAGTAAATATGTGTATGTGTGTGTGTGTGCATGTGTGTGTGTTTTATTAGTACTTACCGAATATTTACTATTTCTTAGATATATTTTTTCTCTCGATGTACGCGATGCGGAATTCGTAAACAATGCTCCGAGACGTGAGTTATTGACGACCGATCGGTGTTTACGCATTGGAATTTTCTGCCGTTACCAGTTAAAGAAAACTGCAATTAATCGTTTCTCTCGGGAAATCTATTCACTACGACATTCACCGTCGTGTTGCGACACTGACACATGCGAGATGTCGTGGCCAATCTACCTAATTGTAACTCTCTATCGTAGCTTCTTCATATACATGTACGTACAGGATGTCTATAAATCATCGCGTTAATTCTGTTCTGTAAACGGACAATTGTCTCCGAGAACACGATGACTATTTTTTACGAAATTGTCGGAACTCTGATAACAACAGAGAGTTGTTCTCTCTCTAAGATATACAGATAGTTTCACGATGAAGATTTTCTTGATATTTGTTGTTACTATTGTTTTTTTATTTAATGTATTTATAGTCAGCAACGCGTGTTGCTCCGCATTGGTGTTCGACGCGACGTAATTCGAGTCATCACTTAAAACTATTTGCACGCATTCCGGGGAGAGAAAAGAGCCGTCTTATTAGCGTCATTAAGTGAACACGTGCGGCCGTATCAAGCTCCGGCATTCTTTCGCTTCGGCAGACGTTACCCATAAAACACTGTCGCGCGTTCCCTCTTTCCCGCGAGTAAATTCGTTACTTCCACGGCACATAGCCGTTGAAGCTCTATTAATTTCGCGATTATGAGAAAAGAGAAACAAAGTGGCAAAGCAGATATCTCTAAAGAAGCATATATCTATACTATAAGAATCTTATAGTAAAAAATACCACAGAATTTTCTAGTCGTGAAACGTATCGACATTCTGCTTTATTATTTTTTTATTTCATATATTCTATTTATACTTTATAAACTGAAATTTACTATTAAAGAATGTACTGCATATTTTTTAACAAAATACTGGCAGTCTATTCTTGTGCTAGAAAACATTGTAAAATTTGAAAAAATTTATATAAAAAAGACTACAATATATATATATATATATATATATATATATATATATATATATATATATATATATGTGCATATGCATTCTCTCCGTGTAGAAATCGATTGGAACATTTGCGATATCAAAGTAAATATGTGATACTGTAATATTTTTTAGCGGTACAATCAACATCGTTGAATAAATATAAATGACACGCGAAATATATTATTTTTTAATGTTATTTCGTGTTATTTATGTATTACGCAAGCCGTTATCGGTTTGAAGGATTTTTTGGACTATTGGTTTCATGAGATGCAGAAGTGTCGCAATGTCCACTATATAACTCCGATTTTGAGTGAATTCAATTGAATCGAGATACGTTTCCTACATAGAACGTTGCATCTGAACCTGCAGGACGCAACGCGATAGAACGTAAACCGGTTTAGGATCTTATTCCTCAGAGTCAGGGCGGTTTTTTAGTTACTATTATTAGAAGCACACATGTGGCCGTGTTAAGCCATTTGTCGACTGCGATGAGACAGTGACGAGAGTATCATTTAATGACTAATTAATCATAAACGCATATCTTAAAGTAATATTATTACTGTTTTCAATTTATCGTTTATCTCATATGTATATTTTCAATTTTCCATCTTATTAAATACTGAGTCAAAAATCGTGTTGTTATGGACTGATAACGAACGTGTTTTACATGAAAACATATAAAACAACTTTATGTGATAAATTACTTTCTATGTGTGTGGGAATCTTTAACTCTTTGAAGCTCGGTTTTAATTTTTAATTTAATTTTAATTTTTAAAATTTAATATTGTTTTAATAAAAATTTGTTATTTTGATATATTAGATACATATAAATAGTCTTTTAAATATTTGATTTGAAAAGTGGTTTCAGAAACGGTTTTAAAATTGCTGACAATTTATATTCAGTTGTTTTTCCTCTCAACATAAGTAAACTATTACTATATAAATGGATAATTTCAAACTTGATTCAACGACGTAGATCAATCAGAATATTTTTATTTCTAGATATGTTACATGTCGTATCCTAAAGAATATGCCAAGACTCAAAGGGTTAATAGCGCGCTAATCATACTTACCACTTGACTTTCAAATATTTCCTTCTATTCTCTCTTTTCTAGTGTTATCGTGCATACGAACGCAACGAAATTGTTGCTGCACAATGCGACGTCATGTTCGTAATGGTTTTTGAGGTGTTCAATTGGCATCCTAATCACGAAGAGATGAGCTCGGCGGAAGATTGCATTTGCAACGGCGAGTCCCACGAGTGAACGGATCGAGGTGTTGCATTCTGATCGCGCACGATTGCGTACGTGCGCTGTGCGCCATCGAGAAATATGACACGCGCGCGAGCGCGGCCGCGCAGGCAATTTGAAATAGGCGAGAAACTACGAGGACCCCTTTTATGCGTATACACAACGTATTGCACGCCGTATACCCGAGTGCTCCTTGTCATTCGCCAAAGCGAGTATTATCCGAATAAATGTGCGAAGACGCGAGAATGTAATGCCTTCGCAACACGCAGTTCATACAGAGATGTGTAAAGCATGCCAAGTGAATATCTTTAAAAACATTAACGACAGAAAAGAATTTTATCGGGCAAAGTGAAAGTGCTGAGGTTTTTCATACTTTCTGTATACATTAATTTTTTTTCTATATTAATATATTATTAGGATATTTTTCGAGGTCATTAGTTTTTGTTAAATGAAACTACACGTTTTTTTAATGTACACAATCGAATTGCATATTAAGACGAATTTTTATTCATATAGAGAATAATAAGTACATCTAAAAAGTGTAATTCTTGTATATAAAACACTTTAACTATGCTTTATGAAGCTCTTTTTATTCGAATTATCATTGTATGATAAAACTTTTTCGTCAATATTTTGGGAGATATTCACTGGTCACGCTTTACGCATCTTACTCTGTATATATATATATTGTTGTCGGATTATACGAAATCCGTAGACTGTAAAAGTTTTCCGTACACTTATGCGCGCGCTCGTTCGTTCGCTCGTGCGCGGAAACGAAGGCGTACAGACGGCCGCGAGCTATGACGTAGATGGATCGCGATTCAACTGCGGATGTAATTACATCGCAAACGAGCCGGAAGTGGAAACGGTCTGAGCGCTTTTGCGGCTTAAAGAGCAGCTTTATACGCTCGAATTACGGCGATCGAGCGCGATCGACGTCGCCTCTTCACAATGTTATAACGCCGAGCCCGGAGCTGCTATACGGATCTGTTGCTGCGGCACGCGCGGTCACGACACCGGGGGATTTTCGCGTCAATGGATCGTCGTGAAAATCTCATTTTTCGCGAAAGAGAAATCCTGAACGCGGAAACACGCGCACAAACACATCTTCTTTTCTAACAGCCGATATTTCATATTAACCCTTTAAGCGTCACGTTCACTATTTTGCGAGTTGAGACACATTCAAACTTCGAGCCAAATGGCTTTGTAGATTAGCTAAAACAATCTATTGATTATCACCTGCAATTTTTTTTTTTTTTATACCAAGTATCTATAGCTCTATGCCTGTATACATAGAGTCCATATAGAGTGATAGTCCTGTGAAAAAATGCATTGCATTTTTTATTAAAAGAATCTAGTGCTTGGAGAATTCACAAATTTTTAAAAAATCTACGCATGTTTGTTTCGTGAAGTTTGATGAAGTCCATCTAACAGATGTGATGATGATCGCAGGTGATGCCGAGAGAATCCTGTCGGGGGTTGCTGTTGACCCTGGTGTCGATATTCGTCGGCCTGTGTGAGACCACCGGCACGACATCCGGCGCGCAGCATCCGATCTGCAAGCCCGGCTTGGAGTTCTGGTCTACGGATCGCGTCTCTTGCTGGCCATGCACGCGATGCGCTCCCGAGTTCACGTTAAGCCCGTGCACAGTGCACAAAGACGCGATATGCGGTCCGCTGTCGGCGCTGGAGCTCGACTGGTCCTTCTTGTCGACCAAAAAGAGGCCGGAAGCTGGACAACGTCGCCTCGAGGCAGTCACTTCGAAGATGCTCTGGCAGTTGCCCGAGTCGACGGAGGAACGGCAAGAGCAACTTCGCGAAGAAACCGGTGATCTCGTCGGTCTCAGTCGCGAGGACAACGGTGTCCTGGACGACGAGGAACCGGTCTCCGCTTCGCAAGAGTCGAAGGTAAGAAGGGGTAGATTGGATTTATATGAAAATTTATCTATCGATATCAATGTCAATATTAAGTTTAATCCCGATGTATCCTTAAGGATACGATATTATCTTTTAATATTTTTGAAAATTATTTCGAGATTGTTTTATTATTTCGTTTAATAGAACTTTTTTTAGAGCTATCTAGCGATAATGTATTTATCTTGAAAAATAACAATTTACGTCTTTTCATCAATTATCTAATTTATCATGATAAAATTTAACTTTTCTTTGTCTCAAAATTACTCTACAAATTAAATTTTTGAAAAATCATTTATATATATTTGATATCTCTGATATATCTGATATTAAAATAACACTATTTTAAAATTTCAAACATAAACACTCGGTACTCAAAGAGTTAATTGCTTATGACTCAAATCGATGAGGCTACTATTAAAAGTAGCAATTCAACTCAAACGAAAAAAATAATGTCTTTTCAATTGACGAGCGTAGAATGGAGAGCGCATAAAAATTATCATGTAGCTTCAATTTGGCGAAACTTGACATTGCTTTCTCTCTGTTTGCTATGCTATGCATGATCGTATTGCCAAAATTGGTCGCGTTTCGAATGCTTTCGAAACTGGTGATTTACATGACGACGATGCGATAACGCTGGGATAACGTTGACTGCAGGTGGCACATGATCCTCGGGAGAGGAGAAAATCAACCGGCGTGGACAATCTCCCGTGGGATTGGCAGACCGGCGCTTTGGTCCTCGCGGTGTGCGCCTGCATAGTATTCTTTCTGGTAGCAGGATGTTCGGCTCTCGTCTACGCGAGACAGTGGCGGCGTATGAAGAGGAATTTCGAGCCAGGTATGTTGAAAGAAAGATAAATTAGAAGCTGTGAATGGTCGAATATAAATGTAATGATAATAATGATGATTTAATTTTATGATAAAATTTAGTATTATATATTTTAATAGAAGTATTATATATATATATATATATATATATATATATATATATATATATATATATATATATATATATATATATATATATATATAT
>NW_022639492.1:2263335-2264187 GCF_010583005.1 Odontomachus brunneus | reverse complement strand
ATATATATATATATATATATATATATATATATATATATATATATATACATATATATATATATGCGCCTAAATAGAGTATTTTAAAAGTTTAATTTGAAAGGCGGTTTCAACAAGAAAAAATAATAAATTTCATTATAGACAATTAGAAGAAAGAAATTAATGGCAATTCAATTTCTTATGTAAATAAATAAAGCTATATAGCTTATACTAAAAGCATCCTATTAAACGACGTTGATAGAGACCAATGGAAATATTTTTACTTTTTATGCGACGTATCTTCTTAAGGAAAAACCAGTCGCCGCGTGAATTAAAATATAATTTTGTTGAATATATGCGACACTAATATATTAATCTAAATATTTCATTAATTATATTCTGTTTCACACACCATTTATCGTATATTGGCTCATATTAACTCTTCCTTTTTCTGTATTGAATATCTTGGAATCTCAGAAATATTCTTATTGAATGATTTCGAATGTGCGCAACATTCCCAAGTGTCGCTCTCGAGGATTCGGAGACTCTTGACAGAGCCTCCCACGAGGGAGCGAAATTTTTGTGAGTAGCTTTCAGGATACACTTCCGGCTGACGTTTCTGACGGCTCCACTTTGTAATCACTTCCAATCGTTCATCGGCGTCGCGTCACGTAATTCACGTAACCGGAATAATCACGGCGTCTCTTCCATTGCCATTCGTACCATGAATGATCACTATGCATCCGCGATACTCCACGACGAGGATCCATATCTCACGAGGCAAAGGGAGCCGCGTTCGGGATGTCGGCGGGAGAATATCGGTGCGTGTGTATAGTACACACGCAAGCCGGCGAGGAACAGAGAGAGAGAGAGAGG
>NW_022639492.1:2252013-2263310 GCF_010583005.1 Odontomachus brunneus | reverse complement strand
AGGGGGGGGGGGGAAAGAGACAGAGAGTAAGATAGTCCGAGTGAGAGAGGGAGAGAGAGAAAGGAGGGAGCAGAGTCCCTTAAAATGCGCGACAGGATTTTCTTCATTAGAGGGCTGATCACGGCCACTCCTCACCTTGGATCGACCTACCGCGCCCGGATATGACGTCTCCACGTCGAGCGCGGTGTGTACTGTCGCCCACGCCGTCAACGTCTCGCACTTCGTTCCGCGTTCGTTATACCGCTCGCTAAACAGAGACTAATCCGTTGGGTTAATTATCTCATAAGAATTGACGTCCGATCTACGTGAATTTCTTTAGACTTTTCGTTTAACCCAGTTCTTCGTGTGAACGAATTGACATTCTTCAGGAATATGTACAGTCCCATGCGTCTTTTTTTATATGATTCAATGAAGAAAGATTCTTACTATTAAAACATAATTTTCATGAATGGAGAGTACAAAATATTGAATTGAAAGTATGTTTTTAAATGTCAAGAAAAGATATTATCACCAAAGTCATCATATTGTATTTCTTGCGAAATTATTACAATATCTAAGTAAAATTATAACGTTGTTATAATTTATAAGACTTCAAAATTTTTCTAACAAAATTATGTCGTTACTTAAATAATGAAACAATGATTGTTAGTTTGAATATATTAGTTCTAAGTGGATATATTAATTTTTTTTTGTATAGAAAATTTCGTGGGATTTGATTGGAATCTTAATCGATCACCTAAAGGAATTATGGACTCTGGTTAGGAAATGTACGTGGAATCGGTAGAAGTGTAGTGTTTCAAACAAGCGATTCCAAGTGAGGGAACGCAAACAGATTCCATTTGATCTACCAAACACTTCCTCAAAGATTTTCCCTGGTTTCTATTTTACTTTAGAATCGAACGAAGCATATGGAACACTTTGAGTGTATTTACACGATGGCGTGCGGGCTGGTTGGCTCTCTCGTAAGGAGTAAATCGGAATCGCGTAACACTCTCCACGGCGGTACCCTGCACGTGTATACGATGTTACTATCTGCATTTGCATAACGAGCAGTACGCAGAACTCCTCCTCGCAGAAACCCTCCCTCTCGTCTTTCTCCCCCTCTATCCGTCTTTTTCTCTCTGTCTGTCTATCTCCTTCTACGCCGCGATGTATCGCGTGTACGTCTGTGGGAACCGATTCAGCCACGTTTCGTTAATGAACGCCGTATGAATGAAGCTCCCGTCCGGCGACGGCGTATCGCCTTTTAAATCTACACATTCGGCGAAACGCAATCCGCAACGCCGGGGAACCGCGACGACACGCGAAAAATATTCGCGAATGAATTACGCGCCGCCAAGGATAGAGGTTCGCGTGCTCTCTCTCTTTCGCTGTCTTTTTTTTCTTATTTTTCATTTCTATCTTTTGTCTCATCATCGCGCTCGAATTCTGAAAAGGAGTGGTCGCGAAAATTATCACACTCGTTGCGATAAAAATTGGAATTTCACGGGACGAGCCTCGGATAATATCATCGTTGTCGTGATTCGTTTCGAGAAGCGCTTCTTACATAAAAATAGCACCGGCTACCTCGAGCGTACTGCATGCAAAATCCGTTTAATTTCATTATGACTGAATCCCATTAATATGTATCGCTCGCGCATTATGTATATTGATAATTAATATTAATACTAATTATTGTTAATTAATACTAATGATAATTATTACTAATTAATACTAATTATACGCGCGTATGTATGCGCGCGTCCGAGCGACTTCTTATCCCGTATAATATTAAGAGCAAAATTGGATTCTATCCTTTACCCTTGCTCTCCATTCATGTGCGCACTTTATCGTGTTAATCGCCGTATAACTTATCGCCAAAGCGTTTTTATCTGTGTCATCGTGAAGATAAAGCACTACTACTACGCTTACGCGACTATGCATAAAATGAACATGATTGGCAACCGTGAAACGGATACCAGCATGCGTGTGCAATCGGTACCGTTTGATTGTGGTTGATGGTCAGCCCACCCGGTGCTTCTGATTAGGAACAGCGGTCGCTGGGCACTGGAGAGAGGGTGAGGACTTTATGGGGGATACCGCTCGAGCCGGGAACCATTAGGGGAATCGACCGTTTACCATGGGGCCCCCGGAGAAAACCGAGCCGCATTCCATGGGCGTCCTCGGCGTGTTCTCGACGTGTCAAATGCGCTCGAGATCTTAGAGGAAGCTCATTTGAAAGAAGCGGAAGAAGATAGCACTTTGTCGATTTTGACATCGTTGAGTCCCGGTGTATTTTTAAAGATGTAGCATGTATCTCTGAAAGTACATACATTTTCATTGATCTGTCTGCATTGCTTAGAGCGCTCTTTCAACTATCAAGTGTGACCGTCTATTTATCATGAAGAAAAAATTGTAATTTTATTTCCCATAATAAAATTATTTAATTCTTTCCTGCTGAAACAATTTTTCAAATCATACTTTTTGAAACGCTACTTACACCTATCTATGATATATATCTCTATTAAAATAATACTAAATTTCCAAAATAAAAACCGGGACTCGACGAATTATGGACAAGTTCGCATCTGATAAATATAACGAAAAAGATCGACGTAAAAACTCGATTATCAAAAATATCCGCGTATCAGATTATAATTGTTTATGCAAGTTTTTCTCTCAGGAAAGGTTTTATCAGATTTTTCCAAACAAACTGTTCTAAAAATTTACGACGCGTTTCTTTTTGTTGCCTCTGACTGACGGAATTGTTGTTTTCAGCGGGTCTAGAGGAGATCTCGGCCAGGTTGAACCTGATGGTAAAGGCGGAGTTAGCCGAGCTGGTCGCAGGGGCGCCGATGAATCCAGGTGATCCTGAGACCAGATGTCAGTATCTCGAGAAGCTTTTAGGTAAGCACGGTCAGAATTTTAAGACGCCCCATTCACACGGCTATAAATTCTCGCGACGGCCACTTGACGTTACCACCTGTGAGCGTTGGCCATCGCTCTTTTGAAGCGTCTGATGTATGTCTAGGTAAAGGTCGAACGCTCGAGAGTGTTCGACGATAAAAACTATCGATCCTCGGTTGCTTTTCGTGTTTGCTTTTAAAAACTGAAATATTTTAATTATAATACAAATATTTTTTTTTAATATTTATATTTGCACAATATACCTATCGTATTGTATTGTTGTATCGATTAAAATATTTGAATTCTATAAACACATGAAAAGAATTTTCGAGTTAAAATTACTATCAAATTTTGTAACCGAAGAATATATCGATGTTCTGGATTTAGTTCATTATTTTTCTGTTTCATCTGTATTATTTATATTTTAGGAACTTGAAATTTACTATAAAAAATTTTATTATGTTTCTTAGTTAAGTAAACTCTGTTAATTGTTTTTTCTTAGAAAACATAGAAAAGTTAAATAATTTCATATAAAAAGAACAAAATAATATTTTATCCGTGTAATGTTTATACTATATAATTAAAATATTTTGATATAATAATTAAAAAATATTTCTAAAAAAAATATTATATAATCTTACATATACTTTAAATAATTTATCTGTTTTTAGAACGAGTCGTTCGCTTTCAAAGATGACACAATATATTGTGTCAGTATTGGTAGACATATCAATTGCAGTTTCTTACGACACGGACAACGCGCTGGAATTGAGGCGTAGGATTCGGTCGTTACGTACTACGCGTCGCTTTTAACAGTCCCACTTTCATTGTGCTCGACCAGAGTAAGATGTAGTTGCGTGCATGTTCGCAATGATCACTTTGTGCGCCGAAAGCAAGAGGGGCGGACGAACGATAGGGGGTACACGGATGTGCGGGGAAGATCACGAACAAATATATAATATAAATTCCCTCGACTCAATATCTCTTTTTCTTTCTTATATCGCGCTTGAATGAGCCTTCGTGTGTGTGCACAGGCTGAACGTGAAGTACCGTTCGACCGGCCGGAAGTAATTTTTTTGGCATGCCACGTGATAGTGTCGACCGCGAAGCAAAGATTCATTCAACGAACTTCGAATCGCCACGATGTGGAATTAGAGTCAAATTAAATCACGATTAAATCGGGACTAAAGGATCGTGCGCGATCAGTCGGGATATAAATAGGTTTGTTCTTGATAGCTGCACTAACTCGTACTGTGTAAAATAACGTGGATATATATTTGGTGGAAGAAAAGAGAAAAATACTCTCAAGAAATTACTCTCTCCAAATTCTTTAAAATAAAATTTTATTCAGAATAAGTGAAAATTCATTCAAAGGGATAGTAAAAATACTGCCACTCTGACTAAATGTTTTATTGAAATTTAAAGTATTTTATTAAAGTTTAAAGTTTTAATTGAATGTTTCAATATATTAGAATAACTTCGTCCTTGCGCAACAATGGAATATATCAAATTTATTCTTCGATATCGAGTGAATCGCTCGACGATTCAGAGTTCAGTTTATACGTGTGGAAAAATCACTCAAGATCGAATGACTTCACTGCCACTTTATTTTCCGAGTGAAATTTCACTCCAAGAAATTTAGAAAATATAAGATACAATTACAGATATAAAGAATAGATTTAATATACTGAGAGAAAAATCTAAAAAATAATAAATATTTATTTGGTACCAATATTATTAGCATTTACAGCTAATAATATATTTACTTAAATCCAAATTCTTTCATTTAAATAAAATAAACAACTGCTTTCATGAAAAAACTCAGATTTTTTTAAGCGTTTTCAGGAAAATTTCTATTTTCTTATATAAACAATATTTTATGTTAGTATGTATATTATATATAGTAATATATTATATTATAGTACACCGAATAAATGTGTATTATTTTTTTAATATATTTTTTCTCAATGTATACAGGCGAGTTTCGAATATATATGCGAAGTGACGCTCTCTTAGCTTTTAGGTATGGGCGAAGCTTGATGGTATGTCGGATTTATATGGAGGGTACACACACAAAGAGCGCGAAAAGCGCGCGTCCACACGCCGGACCCCATTGACACACATACATTACGCTACTCGTTATCGAACTTTCATTCAACGCGTCGTTCCCCGTACGTTTATTTCCGCTATGGCGCTATTTGCATTACACATAATATCACGTTCCGCATTTTTGCCATACAAGGGAGTCCCGTGTATGATGGGGAAAGAGCGCGTCCGCACGCGATACTTGGTAATTTATACCGACCATCGACACGGATCTCTTTCTAATCTTTTCCATTATCGTCTCTGGAATCGCATCGCGTCTTTTACTCTTTAATTCGAGCTCGTTTGAGCTTGCATCTTACATTTTTCATTATTCTCGCTACTAACGGGTTCCGGGATTTATTTAACGCTGATCAGGAACACATGTTACTTGCCGGGTGAAGAGCCTCATTGGCGATTCGTTGAAGACGTATCCGTTCAGAGAGGAAATATTATGTATATTATTATTTTAAATAGAAATTATTCATCTTTTCATATCATTTAATAACTTATATATCTATATGAATAATTTTAGTAACATAATTGAACTTTATTATATGTCAATATCTGCTTTTAAAACTGTTCAACATTTTAATTGATCAAAAGTGATCATTTTAATTGCGTTTTTCTTGAATTATATCTTTTTTTTTGTTTGTCCCTTATACTTCCTAAAAATGTATCTTTAATTTTCTTTAATTATTAATTTCATAGTATGCATTGTACTCAAGGGGTGATTTCCATAAATAGATAAATAAATATGAAATAAATACGTAGTTGTCGCGCATCTATTACGTTCGTTAACGACCATGAATTTTCTGTTAGTCTCACAAATCGATCGAATCGAAATCACTCTAATTCTTGCTGTGATTCGGCAACTTTCGCAGATATGCAATTTCGCAGAGAGGAGTGACATCGGGATTCCGTATCGTCTCTGAGAGAGTCTCGCAATTTTTCTTGTAGTCACGACTAGCGAATAGCAGCAATTCGCGAATCGGAAGCCACGGAGAAACGTACGCGCACGTGCGTTACGTCAGAGCGCGGATTTTCGATTCGGTACGGCACCACGTTCCCGCCGGTGTATTTTAGGAAGTAGTAGCTGTTTGTAGTAGACGGGCCTTAAAACAGACGAGACTCGTTCGCTCGCTCGCCCGCCTGCCTGCTCGCCCAACCCGTTGCACTCCCGCGAATTATTTATCGTCCGCGAAAACAAAATGACGCGATTGTACGGACGTTTATCTACCTTCATTCATTCGCGCGGCCCGGCGCGGCGCGCCGCACGCCGCGCCCGCGCCTCGCCGCGCTCTAACTTTAGCACGCGTACGCGCCGCGTCAGTGGCGGATTTATGGATATGTATACGGTTCAGCCGGCTGTAGGGACAGACTGATCCCGAAGTGTTTTCAGCGAAATTGTTTGCTATTCCGTCGGAAAGCGATTAAGCGGACGCGTTCCTGCGTATACGTTTTCGAGCCCTCGACTCACGCGAAAAAGGAATAACTTAATAGTGTCAGCGAAAAATCGCAATAGCAAATATGAACTGAGCTGAAAGGCTGAGTTCATTTTACTGTCATTACTAAGAGCTACATTACAGAACAAAATGCATTTCAATACGATTTATATATCGACAGAAAAATTTATTAGCTGAAATCAAAATTTCACATTGATACGAGTTGTAGCTAAGAAGATGATAGACATCCCTGAAAGACTATTTATCGTTGTAGCACTTAAGTTGCAACAAATTTATAACTTAGCAGTGACGTTAGCTATATCTATCTAAAAATCTAAATCGCGACTAAAAACTTTTTATCTACGACGACAATGTCTTAGCTTTTTCTACTCATTCTTTTTCTGCATGTACGCAGTCGACCTGGCTTTCAATTTTGCAACCACTGTGCCTATCTATCTACCTATCTATCTATCTATCCATCCAAGCAATTTGTTACTTCTGCCGAGTCTTCTGGGGTCTGTTTAACTAGCTACAATTCGTCGGAAGGGTTGCTGCCGGTCACAGTAACTCGCAGTAATCGACAACGTTTCTCCTGAACAGAGGTTGACATAATTCGACAAAATCTCAAGAGAATTAGATCCATCGCGTTATACACGATGAAAATTTCATGGCAAAATTTTTTGCAGAATTCTTTAACTGAAGAACATATTGATTCTTGATTTAGTATCTTTCATATATGCTGTTTATATCTTAGAAACTAAGCTATTAAAAAATTTATTATTAACTTGCTATAAAAAATCTTACTATTCGATAAAAAAATTAAAATTTTACATTTTCTTTATTAATCTACTGCTAAGTTGACTATGTTCCTCAGCAAAGTAAACTCTTCTGATTCCTTGGTATTTTTACACCATTAGAAAAAGCATGACATAAAATTGAAGAGTTTGTACCGAGACAAATCATGATATTTCTCTCTGCGTGTGCAAGTCTTTGTTACAAGTCTTTTGTCCGCTTTTACTGCATCTTTCGCGCATTTGTCAATCGTTGGTAAAAACTGATTTACGATTCGTCAAGATCTCTCCGTATGGAGCGAGCGGCCGGAGCCGCGAGTCCGTTGCTGCTCGTGCGAAACTTGCAGTTTCGAGTTTGACGCAAAGCGCGAGAACCCGTGAGCTCGAAAATCAATCCGTCGCCAATTTTAGCAGCGTCGGCGCGGCGCGCGTCAATACATACGCCGCGCTTCTCGTGCCGGAGCGGAAAGCGAGACGCGCTGAGCGCGCGCGGGGATCCTTCCCCGCCGGAATATTTCATTACGCTCCCACGCCTCGGAAGTTGTATTTATATGTGGACCGCCGCTACCGGAAGCGCAACGTAATGTACACGGTGCTCCCGAAATACGCGCGGCGTATCGATGTCCGTCCAGTTTTACAGAGAAATTATGTTGTGTTAGGATATCGCGAAGGAGTCTCCGGCAAATACGATTCAATGAGTATCTCGTGATTTATATTATTGTTAGCACATTCCCGAAACTTGAACTGACTTCGTCGACGTCAAATGCCGACGATGAGGAACTAATAGCGAGAATTCAATCGTGCCCCAATTTCCTTCGGCACTAAATTTCTTGGAATGAAATTTCACTCGAAGAGAATATGCGAAGAGAGAATTTTGCTTAAAAATTACCATAAAATTTTGCAACCAAATCTATCTCCGTTTATATCCCGGTTAATTTCACGATACATTCTTAAAGAAAAGATATTGCCGTCGCACGGATTGTCATTCTATGCGCTCCTGTAGAACTTTTTCATCTTACCCAGTTATATCACACTGAGAAAAAGAGAGAGATACTTTATTATCTTTATTAAAATTTATTTATGAAATATGAAGTTTATTTCTGTAAATAAACTTCATATTTCCACAAGTAAATTTTCAAGTTTTTTATCAGTGGATATATCTTATTGTATTCGCTCTATTGTTCCTCGATATAATTGACGCGCGAATTTCATGCGGGTTTCCCGCTCGCGTCGTAAAATGGGACAACTTGACGTGACAACGATGTCGAAGCGCTATATACGTCGGCTTGTTCGTGTAACGTAATAATCGTTCACGATACTCCGTTTTGAAACGGAGAGCCTCTCCCTTCGCTCGCTCGACCGGGGCCGCTGAGGATTCGTTTGCTCTGCTTGCAGACCGGAAACGAGAGACTCCGGTGGTGGCGGCGGCGGCGGCTAGCTGGCCAGTGGAGGCGGGCGGCAACTTGTACATCGAGGAGGGGGGCACGCCGAGGAGTAAACGATCGCAGATCGCGCGGATTCAGCGTAACATCGAGACCATTCTCACTCACAAGACGAACGGCGCCGATTGACCGCGCAACGATCCCTTCGGCTCTTCAGGAGATTCCCTCTGGACTCGCGTGTCGGCCTGGGGCCACCGTGTTTTTTTCGTAGCGCAATTAGAATTAGCGCGTTGCGTTCAATTCGGTCGACAACGACGTGTTCCGCGAGAGTTCCTTTTGAATTCTCAGTGTGAACAATCGGGAGTTTTGTATCTCACGTGCTCAACGTGATTTTCGATTCGTTCTCATACGACAAGATTTGTAAACATTTATTTCGATTCTTCCGTTGTAATAAGCGAACGGCTTTTGACACCGACATGTCAATATCTGGATGGAAAATATACTGTCAATTAAAGGGTTCCACTAATTTTCGGCGAGGAAAAAGTTGCAACACTTAAGGTCACTGACTCTGCTCGTAATCATTTGGTTTACACGTACTTGCTTTCTTTGTGTAGTATATTGTACAATATATTGACGTGACAAATCTTTTAAAAAACTTCAACGTTGCAAACGTCGAAGTTGCAGCGCGAGCTAAGCTAAAGCTGAATATATTTGAAGAAGGCGCGAATTATTACGAATTATCCAAAGTGCCATAACTTTCTCTTTATCACTAATTAGACTTTCTCCCTGTAGAATATTCCGTCCAGATATTCGTATGTCGATGGTTTTTGAACTCGGTAACACACAACTTCATGGAATAAATCTCTATTCAGCGCGTTGGAAAGCCGAACTGCGAGACATAGTGGACGTTTTCTATTTTGTAATTCGATATTGTTAAACGTACAGTAGTGTAGTTTGTTGCGACAACCGCGGGTAATCAAGTGCTTGCACTTAGGATCAGATGCACCAACGTTGCTCAGTGCTAACCGTGCATATACACACACACGCGCACACACACACAACATATACAACTGAAAAATTTCCACACGATAATGTCGCGTAGTAAATTTCCACACGGATCGGTTGAGAAGAAGTTACAAATAATTCGGATTGCATAGGATTAGATTTTTTCGCGCGCGCGCATGCGGAATTTAATTTTTTATCTATTACAATATTTATAATTTATATAATTCGATTTTTCTTTCATAGCCGTGAAATCATCTCTGATTTCCTCTTGTAATTAATAAGATGTCGATTATTATCGATGGTGCTATAATACTTGGGTAACTATATCCAGCAAAACTAATTAGGGAAGTTTACTGGAATCAGTTATCCGGCGAATCGTTGGTGTAAAGCGTCTTCTACAATGGCAGTAGGAGTAGTAGTAAGAAATAAGCAGTAAGCAAATTGACCAATTCCATTCTCACGTTTCAAAAATAACCGATTGTGATTGGTCTATTTACTTACTGCTTATTTCTTACTACTACTCCTACTGCCATTGTAGAAGACGCTTAATAGAGCCCGATTTACTTTAGCGCGTAAGACCGCGACAATACGACGCACAGCGAACAAATTGAGTTTGTTCGCTGTTGCGTTGCATTCAAATGGAATCTAGGATTTTCGCTCTTTGACGAATTAATGATGACTCGTCGTGACTCGCGGGAGAAAAGCAAACTCGCAAGGAGACATTTCTCTGCCGTGTCCCAGAGCTCGAGCGCGTCTCGAGCGACGAGCGACGCGTGTCCAGGAAATTCTATTTATTTCTCCCTTTTTTTCCCTTGGTAGCTTTAACACGACGAATATTGTAATATAAAACGCTTCTGTATTCATATACACATGGTACGCGAATAATAAAATAAGACTTCGATATTATACTCATATCGGCGAATGTCTTATTTACTTGCATTCTCCCGGAAATCGTTAGAACTCGGAAATTTTGAAAATCGTGCATATACAACACACGAAGTGTTTCCTGCTCTATTGAGCAAAAATATTTCCCGCCAATCTTTCTTAAAACAGCTCGTATGTGAACGATAGCTTTGTAATCGAATTTTTCAATGATGAACAAGCGTCGAAAACGAAATAACAGAGATTGTAAAATTCGCGTAGTAATTACGCCGACTTTGGCGTTCTTATATAAAGAAATCGGGAATCGATCGACGAGAGTGGCTAGTGAGCAAAAAGTAGAATAGACATAAAAGTAAAGAAGTATAAACGTGTACGATAAAAATTGTCCGTGTTCTATTCCTTATATACATAATATTCATGTATTTAGATTGTACCCATTACACCGTAGTAACATCAACAATATTTTTTCCATTCTTATCGATTTAAATATATCTTTATCCGTATGTGTATAAATAAAAGGGGAAGGGACAATTAAAGGGGTAGGAGGTGGGTGGATGGGTGGGTGGATAGGTGGTTGGTTGTTGTCTAAACGCCTGTCTTACACTCGAATTATCATGTTCGTCGTACTCTCGCCGCCCTAAGATATACCTTTACGTCTATCTTCTAGCTTTAAGACTATTTTCTTTGTAAACGTGATCACAGTGTAAAGGCGTCGCTATATGCTAAGCAGTAAGCACATATGGTGAACACGGGTACGCTCCTGGTCCATTTATATATATATATATATATATATATATATATATATATATATATATATATATATA
>NW_022639492.1:2245485-2250485 GCF_010583005.1 Odontomachus brunneus | reverse complement strand
CGATACGTTTCTATCTAAAGAAAAAGAAAAAGAATGAACAGATGATCGGACAATATCTCGAGCACACCGCTGATCATGACGTGTGTAATGCAGCAGTATCTGTACATACGTGTGCACAGAATATGTGCGGTCACTAGCACGTCACGTCATAGCACGCAGTGAAACGTAAGCAGTAAACAAATTGACCAATTAGTTGAAAATGTCAACTTGATAGTTTTACACTTTCGATAATTCTGACCAGCGAAATGTGACCAATTCATTTACTACTTCAATCTTGCATTTTTCTGTATGTCACGGGGACGTCGGATTGAGTCCGTGTTCGTTTCAAACGCTCGTGCCGCGCGTCAACAGTGTGAACTAGATAATATCTCTATTCGAAACTTTAGCATACTTTCTTCAGCGACGAAAGTACGGCATATAGCTACTTTATATATATATATATATATTTCTCTCTCTCTCTCTCTCTCTCGACGGAGCGACGCGCGACTAGCCCCGTCGTTGTTTTTCATACTTATTTATCTAATTTAAGACTAATGACAGAGCTCGGAATATATATCTCGATAAAGCCCTATGGACGGATAGTTCGTACAACAGCATGATGGACGAGTGTGTGTTGGCAATTTCTTTTTCCCTCTCTTGATTTGTTTTTTTCTTTCTCTCTTAGTGAAAAGGCACAATTTGTCGCGCTTTGTACATTATTTTCTGAGAAAACAGACATACTCTCTTTTTCTCTCTTTCGAACGTTGGAAATTTACAATTGACTCATCGTTATACTACGAAGAAGCGTGTGCACGCGGTTTTGAAACTACTCTCGGCGAAGAGTATGTCTGGACATGTCGCAGAAAATATTTGCACCCTCATGCTAATGAACACTGAATGTATGTACAGCATAAATATACACGTTACATACATACATATCCAAACTCCCGCCGCTGTTGTTTCGAAGAAAGAAAAAAAAAAGACGAAAGAAGAAGGAGAAACAATAAAGAAAGACTCAAATTAGTCGCAGGTATGTTCGTCTCACGCTACTGATGACTCTTGCTCAGTAAATGCGAGTTGAACTGGTACAAATTGCAGCACTGCTCCCCGCAAATATTGCACTTCCACGGGTTACTTTCGCTGTGACAACCTTTGTGGAGGAAATACAACGTCTGATCCGGAAACGTGATTCTACAGTGAGTACACTGGAGGCCACTTGTGCGCGGATCCGGCCTCGTTGAGGTGGGCGGCTCACCCCTCGAGTGCGGATTGGAATTCGCACCGCTGTTGTTGCTGCTGCTGTTGTTGTTTGTGGAACTGGTAGAAAGCTTACGGCGCAGATCATCCCGCAGCAGCGACTTCAGCGGCGACACTTTGATCAGGGACGGTAACGGGAGATTGCTGGATGTCGCACCCGTGTCGTCCATACCATTGCTATTCGGTTCTTGCTTAATGGGGATCAAGGAGATCGACGGTGTGATGGCTTCGTCTCCCCCACTTACGTTCCTGAAGAAAATACAGATTCTCGCGTAATTTGCGCGACGTATTTGGAGCGCGACTAATTGTCCGCCTTTCTGAGCCTTTCTGATTTTGAGCGTATGATTGTTTATCAGTTGGAAATATAATTGAGATCTTGTCAAGATAATATGAATATAGAGTTATATAAAGCGTGATAGATGAATATTTCCAAAAATATTAATGACAAGAAGATTTTATAGATGGACAGATAAATTTATTGCTAGTCTAAAGCAAATCCTTTAAAGATGTTTTTTTTAGGGGTGGGGGAAGGATGTGCATATCACATTATAAAGGAATTTATTATTGCAAAATAAGCTACAAAAGTGCAATAATACTACACCAAGTTGAATGACAAAAAGAAATATATAAAGTATATAAAAAATATATAAAAATAAAAGTGACAAAAAAATGCAAGCAATGTAGACAATTTAGTTTAATAAAAAATATAAAAATGAAAATTTTATAGGCGAAATTGAAGTATCTTAAAGGTTATTCTTTTAAATATACTTATCTTTCTCTGTATGAATATATATCAAAAGAATATTTTAAGGGTATATATATTTTAAGTGTCTTTTAAAATTAAATTATGTATCTTTGAATGCATAATTGTAACATATATCGAGATAAATTCAACTCACAATGCACTCATATAGAGAAAAATAAATATACATAAAAGATGTAATCCTTATCTACAATACTAACTTTGCATCAATCTTTTCTGTCGTCAATATTTCTCGAGATATTCATCTGTTACGCTATATGCGTCTCATCTTGTATGTTATATGAGAATAGAGAATGCTCTTTTGATATTAAACAATCTAAAACGACGCTTGATAAATATTTATCGATTACAACGAATGAAAATTCGTTTGTGAATTTCGTTTACAGTTCATTGGATGCTCACCTATGGATGGTACTGCTGTTGATAGGTAATTGATGATGACTACTGCTCGGCGCGTTGCTATTACTATCAGCGCTTTGGGGACTGTTGGGACTATCTCCGTTCAATGGAGCAGGACTTGGGTTTCGCTGATTGGCAGCTTGTTCAGGATAAGGAATGGATATCTCCACGTGAGGCGTGAGGAAATGCATAGGGGGTGTAGCATTGTCGGTCGAGCGATTGCCAGTGCTGTCTCCACTGTCGGACAAGGGTGCCGATGGCATGGCCTCCCCGGGCGTGCAACTATTCATTATGGACGTAGAGCTATTTGGTCCTGGATTATCTAAATCTATCCCATGTCTGTATACACACAAAAGAAAGAACGCATGAGTTGACAGAATTCCTCTTCGTCGTTAATTTATAAAACGCAGATGTGCGAGGCGCAAGAGTCACGACTCACCTATTGAAGAAATGCAACCTAAGGCATTTCATAGTCGCCGCTCGGTAGTTACAGAGAGGACAGGACTTGACCATATCGTGCTGGCCCACGTGCTCGTTTTGAAAGTGAGCGCGCATTGCGATTTGTCTTTGGAAACCTCTGTTGCATATCGGGCAATGGTATGGCAAAGTTTTCGAGTGCGTTGTGAAGTGTTCTGCAAGATGATCTTTCCGAAAGAATCTCTTCTGGCATACCCGACACTCATACGGTTTTACCCCAGTATGCCTCATCTAGAAGACATAATATGGATGTACAATGTGCAATACAAAATATGCAATAAATTTCTATGCTGTATTCTTTTTCTACCAAACTTACCTTGTGCCGTCTCATATTGGCTCCATTTGAAAATTTCATGTTACAGACATCGCACTCGAACATTTTTCTATGAGACCGGATCCCTGAATGACCTTCCTCTCCGTCCCCATCATTTTCCGCCCCCTCTATACCTTCAGTACTCTCCCCAGCTTCACCACTCGCCAGACATTGATCTTGATGAGCAGAGAAAGCTGTCTTGTTTATAGTCTCATAATTGTCACATCTATCACATCTGTGGAGAACCAATACGATGAGCAGTGCAATTGTTGCAATAAAATAACAATCTATAAAAAACAAGTGCTTCTCTCAAAAGTGCAATCCTTTCATATTGAAATACTAGATGCTTTCGATTTGTGTTATAACTTGTGTTGGCACACGACTGTTTCACTGGCTATCTCAAATCGATTGCAGGCAATAAAATGGTTTTGCATTCTAGTATAGGGCGACTTGTGTTCATTGCTAATTGGACTTGAATCTCACCTAAACGCAGGAACAGCTCCATCGCTACTGTCATAATTGGTATTAAGAGCTGCCTCATTGTCAGCGTCCAATGCCTCTTCTTCTCTGTGATTGGAAGAGTCTCCAGCCTCAGCATGTGAAGAGGAATGAGAGTCTACCTCGTTTTCCCCACCACCGCCGTCAACCCCATCTGACATGTTACCAGGCAGAAGGACTATCTTGAGTCCGTCATTTAACCTACGACACACGAGCACAATATATTCAATTTTAATCACAAGAGGTAAGCATACTGTATGTGCATGTGTGCGTGTGGAAGGGGAGGGGGGATTTACACAGTGCATTCACAAACGTCGAAGGCCTCAACACTTGGACACTCGGATCAGCCTATTTAAATACCCCATTTAAATGTCTCCCCCCCGAGACGCCCGCAAACAGGTTGGATTATCCAAGAGCTACGCGTAGGAATCGATCGTGCGTCACGCTACGCGTTCCATATTTCGTCAGGTAGACCGAACGCGAGCTCGCGACAGCAAGGAGGAGAACATACGCCGTACGAATGCCCGACATCGTGTCCTACATAACACGAAATTTGTTCGCAACAACCGTCACCACGTTCACGGTGATCTCCGTCGAAAAGTCGGGAAACCGCGACGGGATTCGCCCAATTGTTCTCCGCATACGCGCGACTTCTTTCCATGCACGACCTCGGACGGACGAAAATTCCGCGAGAGGAGGTTGTTTTTTATCGCTCGCCACGATATGAGTTTCACGCACGTATATACATACGGGGGCCCGTCGTGTCCTGCGGTACCTCGCATCTGCACCGCAATCCGCGCGTCCGATGCCTCTTTACCTGTCAGCTCTCTCTTTGCGGGGCCGTCGATACACACACTCTCTCTCTCTCTCCCTCTCTCTCTCTCTCTTGGCTCAGGCGCTGTCAGCCTTCGAGCGATTCGCGAAAGAGTACAATCGCGAATATAACTCGGGCTGTGTACGAGAGAGTAAGGTGCAACGGTACGAGTATTACCCAATCCTGGGAAGATTACGGCATAGAAACACCTGGTGGTAAAGCGCAATGCCAGAGTGCACTGCACTTTGTCCCAGTTTCGACCGAATCCGTCACTCGTGACGTAGTTTTCGCGGCTTTTCCGCGGAAAGTCTCTCTGCGGCCGCGCGACGGCGGAGGAGGTGAGAAAAAAAAACCACAAGCAGAGGGGGGAGGGCAGGGAAGAGAAGGGTTAAAGGGAAAGGGGGGAGAGGCACTACCAGAGAGAAGAGGAGGAGGAGAAGGGGGAGGAGGACACCTCTCGCGCGCACCACGGACCACTTACTCACATTCCACGGGGGGGG
>NW_022639492.1:2221732-2245330 GCF_010583005.1 Odontomachus brunneus | reverse complement strand
GGGGGGGGGGAGGACGACGACGACGACGACGACGACGACGACGGGCCACCTTCCTCGGGGCACCTCCGACTCCGGAATTTCGCTCGTCCTCGTGCGCCGCGGACGTTCACGACAACCGTCGAGCACGCATTGCGGCCGTACACATACTTTTATCTTCTCCCCGCCGTGTCTCGTCCGCCCCGCACGGCCCCGTACGGCTACACACAAATAAAATGTAACGGAAGTACGAGATATCCGTATTCTCGCTCGCCCGATAGCGGCGCACACTGCTGCCAACCTGCTGCCACGAACGGCAAGACGACGACGTCGATGACGACAACGTGATTGCTTACCGCGGCACCGCGATCGCGCTCACGAAGCGTCGACGTGAGCGGAACGCACCATCCGCGGCGAATCTCGACAAACTTCACGACGACGCGCTGGCGGTTTCGCATGAACGTCGCGTCTCTCGCGATCGAAGTCTCGCCTGCTTGACGGAATGCGCGCGACGAACATAACCTCGCGCCGGGCGACTTGAAGTTGGTATCGCGACGTAATCAACTCTGCCTCAAACATCATGCGCTATCTTGTTTGCGGTATAACGCAATAACAGGATTGTGCGCCGGTAATTAGTTATTTCTTTACTTATCATTAATTCTTCAATTACTATTAATTATCATGTTTAAGCAACGGTTAATACGAACCAATTCAATTGGAGAGCCCTTAAGTGACAATTGATTTCAACAAATCCAATTGGAAACTATTCAATTGATGATTAATTTTTACGAATTCGGTGAAAGATTAGTTAACGATTGATATGAAGAAGAAGAAAAATTCCAGAAGATTTTCGGAGAAAATCCAAAATTGTTCAATTAATAATTGAATTTACCAAATCTAATTAAAGGCCGATTAATCGACGATCAATACGAGTAAATTTGATCGATTTAATCAAAGATTATTTGGTGACAATTGATACGATCAGTGTTCTCCTTAACGCTTCCCATTTAGTACTTCCTCAATCATCGGTATCTTCCACGATACTACAATATTTCGGATATAAATATTATTCGCAAAACCAATTATGACCTCTTGAGTAATTGAACACTCTTGAATCGACTGAATTTGTTTATATGGATTATCAATCAAATAATTTTTCATTAATTTTGCCAAGTTCAACTGTCAATTAAATGATCCTTGATTTCTTTCACTGATATTAATCGTCAACTTAACGCTCTTTGATCGATTTCATTGAAATCTATCGTCAGTTAAACATTCTCCGATTGAATTTGCTTGAATCGATCGTCAATCAGTTAAGTAGAAACATATTTGTTCAAATCAGTAGTTAAATTGAGAAAAATTTAATTGATATTTTTATAATTCTGTAACACCGTATGTAAATCTTTTCGTGGAACGGTCTATGTAACACTTTTTATTTAACGCGTTTTGAAATGCACTCGATATCTCTATAAAAGCTCGTCTTCAGAAGATTAGACGATAAAGATTCGAGAACGAATACAGCACGGCAAGATCTCTCGGAATCAATTTAACGCCGTGTACGTCGTGCGATCGGAGACATCGCGCTTCGATGCTGTGCGAGTGCCGCGTCGCTGTTTGAATTTTCGCGCCAACTCCAGCGATCTCTCGATCTCGCGGGACGCGCTCGCGGCACACTTCGCTGTGCTCCTCCGCGACGTGTGTATACACAGCTGCGTTTGTTGACTCTCCTCCTCTGTTTTGACTCGCGTGGGACGCACAGAGACGGTCGTGGCTGTCATCGTCGTGATCGGCGCGAGGTGCGACAGCTTCCGCACGGATCTCGGGACCTCTCAACGAGCCGATCGATGTTTACCGAACACGCAACTGTCTGTCCACGACGAGCTCACGATTCCCAACCGAGGTGCACAGGTAATCAACAGCATTCAAACGCTGCGTATTCTCGATATATGTTTCGCCACGCTTCCTCACACGATTAAACGCGTCGTTCTTCGAAGTTTTTTCGATTTGAAGTCGTTTACTCGATTCCTCGTGGAAATCTCGACGCCGAATCGATGGGTTCTGACAGATAGAGCTAACCTACAATTTTGAAGTATCGCGCATTTTTTTGTCGACGTCAGTCTAACCTGACAGATTTTTACTTATAAGGAACAGCATATTTATGTATTTACTGTTGCACAAAATATTATACACAAGGGAGAATAATAAATAAATAAATAAATTAGCAATTAGTGTAGAGTTTCGAGAATGAAATGAGGGTGACGACCTACTTGTATTTTTTTTTACACTTCTCCGGGAAATAATTGTGTAGATAACAAGATGACGCGTTAATGAATATATCGAGGAAAATTGCTCCTTTCTTTGCGCATTCAATACAGTTCTGCTCTTGCAAGCTAAGATTGACGGAAATAATGAGCCAGTGAGGGAAAGAGATAGAGAATGAGGAGGGAGCCAGAGTGACGGAGACGAGAGAAGTACGTTATGATGGCGAAGCGCTGGGCGTTGCTCTCCGTTACCTGTTGATCGTCTGTGGCACGTTATCTCAGTGCGCAATTGTTGCTGTTTTATTAACGATAATCCGGCCGATCGTCGATGTTATCATGAAACAACACGGTAAGATCGTGACGTCATCGGCGCGAGTGATTGTCTCGTGATGATGTTTGATCTCCTTCTCTCCTTCTTGGACTCTCGCCAAATGTTTTTCCCGCGATCGATCGCGTCGTGTAAATTCGTGCCTCTTATCGCCGATAAAGAGAATGTCGCGTGGGCGATATGTTTCTTGCATATGTAAAGTACTTCTGGTCTCATCGTTCATCAGCAACCAAGTTCGTTTGCTCGTTTGCTCGGTTCTCACATGTCTTCTTTCCCACACTCAAAAACATGTTTGCTGAACAGAGAAGAGATTTTAGATAGAATTCTAAATGTCAGTTAAAATTTACTGCTGTTTTTTTATATCTGCTTTAAAAAATTGTCTGGTACATTGAGTTTACAGCAGCAACATCTGCAATATCTGCAAACAAATTTAAATGGGGGGAGGGGGATGTGAGGATTATACATTTGTTTACTTCTCATCACTGGTCCTTTTTATCTACTACAGTTAATTTTTATAAGAAGTATAATTGACTTTAATCTGGACGGATGCCACAGAGAGAGACTTTATTGCTAAGTTTCACAAATAGTTCAGATAGAAATTCTCTATTATATATATTGATTAAATACAAAACATGTGATATTGCAGTATTTGATAGTCATTTATCTATCTTAGCTAATTTCTCCTATCTTGATAAATTTTCCTATGACTGCAAGATCATCTTTTTGAATAAAATGTCTAAAGGACATCCTACCTGTTTGACACTTCTCTGAAATGTATTTTTAATCAATATGAAACTTGACCAATAAGGACCATTTGCATTGTCAAATATAAAAATTTTGCAACTGATATCTCTTGCGTTTAGCTCTTATTGGCTAAGTTAATATAAGTTTCTTATATTGATTTAATTCTGCTGTGTAGATACATAAAATACTCGTTCTGTCTGGAATATTTAAGAAGTAGTGTGTAACAAAAATTTCATTTCTTACAGTAAGTAATGGGCAAAGGTGAGGAGAGAAACGGCACAACGGCGCAGGCGGGTGAGTCGCCGTTCTTGGCGAAAAGCTCCAGTGAGGCAAGCAAGATGCTGGAAGCTGCTTTACTGCAGATGGATGATATTATTTCTGGTAGGATTCAGATTTGTAGCTGTGTTCAGGCTTTGATGTAGCACTTAAGAATATATGGATTTCTGTCAACAATAAAATTAAGAATAAGATCTACAAATGTGTTTGTCAAATAGTTTGTGTGTGTGTGTGTGTGTGTGTGTGTGTGTGTGTGTGTGTTAGACAGGTGACTCTAAGAGAGAAACCATTACTCAATTTACTATTAGAGGTTCCCACATAAGTAATCAAATATTTACAAGACTTTTACTCTTATCAATTTCTATTTAAACTGTGTCAATTGCTGAACAAAAAAACTAACAGTATTTGCTTAGGGCGTGTGCTATTGAGATAAGGTATTCAACTAGTATCATTAATTTAAAAAGTAAGAGTGCTTTGTCTATAGACTTTTAACCATATACTGAAAAGAAATACTTGATAATTTATTTGTAGGATATAAAGTCTATATTTGTGAAATAAAGTTTATTTTTGTAATATATAATTTATTTCTGTAATATATAATTTATTTCAGCAAAATAAAATTTATTTCTGCGAATAAACTTTATATCTCACAAATTTTTAAGTATTTTTTCTCAGTGTGTGTTCCATTTTTAAACACTTGATTACTTGTAATTACTCTTAATATGAACAAAGTAAGAAATATCGTTTATTTGTAATTATTTTGTCATTATATAATTGAAAGATTTAGTTTCAGGAATATACAAATCTGTCAGGTTCACTTAAAATATTATTCTAGCGTGTTTTAAGTTGAAGCAACTCGACGACTAATCTCGTTCTTGCGTTGAACTTTAATTGACATCTATTACGATCGCTCTCCGTCCCACAGGCATTACGACTTCTCACAAGTATTATGTTTACAGGAGCTTGTGCCGAAAGTTCGGCCGAGGGCAATGCAGAGTGGAAGAATTCTGTGAAGGAGGCTGCGAGAAATCTCGTGGCCGTGATAAAAACCGCACCGACGCCGCCCCCGCCGCCTGACGCAGCTACCGAGGATATCCTTTTGCAGTGGATGCAACCGGTAAGCGGAGTCAAAGTAGGACAAGATGAGGAGAGAAAAAAGCGTCGTCTTTGTTGACGTTGACTTTATTCCGCTCGTGGGCCATCGACTTCCGTTCTTTACAACGCGATTAACGCAACCTAAACGTAAGTTTTGCGATCAGTAGCAGATGCCAACGCGGAAACACGTGTGTGTCCGTCGTGTGCATCCGGGCCGCGGCCGTGTATATCCGGTACGCGCTCTTTCTCTTTCTTTTTCTCATCAGTGCACGTGTTCGCGCGCGTGTTAGATAGCCATACTCTGGTCACGTATGTCCGTGTACATCCGGACGTTTGACTTTGTAATCATTACACCGTGCGCGACAGGCGTGATGCTGATCGATCGAGCAGCTGAAGTCTGCTATGAAAGATTCGTTTTTGGTTTCGATGACTCATCATTTTTTAGGTTTACATTAACCCTTACAATCCAGGAAGCTAATATAGTGACGCGACGGGAATATATTTATCGCGTGTTATATTTTTTATTAGTGTACCTTTTTGTACATATGAAAAAGTTCTAATTTAAAGACTGTAAAACTCATCCAAAAACCGTCCAAATTGTAAGGGTTAGTAATCTTTAGTTAAAACTTGTCTCACGTGAGATACTCAGATTTAAATACACACACACACACACACACACACACACATATAATCGCGATTCACATCTAATTCTGAATTTAAATCTAAATGTCTCATTCGAGATAAGTTACAAGTAATGACTCAATACGACGGGCCTTAGTGACACTGCCCTTTCGAATGATGTGCTATGACAGCCGTGCATTCGTTATCGAGAGATAGACGCGGCAGCGTGCTAGTGCCAAGTATATCCGCGAAAGATGCTACACCGTGTATCTCTTTCTTGACGTGAGATGACCTTTTGGACTAGATTATGATTGGAATTATAGTTTTGTAAAAGGTAAGTATAACATAAAATTAATAATAATTTTGCATAACAAAAAAGTATTAGATACAAATATAGTAAGTTCGTTATGAAAATAGTGATAAAATAATAATTACAACATATTATTCGCTTCGAACTTATCATGTACTTCATAATGAGTACTTCGTACCCAAGCAGCCAGATGAGAGAAAGGGAGAACGGCCTAATGCGATCTAAGCAATGAAAAGAGAGAACACTAATCTATTTATAAATTGCCACTGCGCGTTCTCTCTTTCTCTTTCTTCCCTGTCTGCTTTTCTTCTACTCTCTCTTTCTTTCTCTCTCTCTCTCTCTCTCTCTCTCTCTCTCTCTCTCTCTCTCTCCCGTTCTTCTCGAAGGATTTCGTGACGTTAATTTTAGTTTCAGTGGAGACGATGTCGCGGCTAGCAGCGCGAGAGTGCACCTCGTCAAGATAACACTCGATTGTGTGTGAACGCACTGATATCCGAGCACTAAATGCACTTCGCATCGTATACCGTGTCTATCGATGTCATTACACTGAGTGTCCGTTGTAACGGTGACATTGTCGCGGAAAGTAAGTGACAGAAGTACCAGTTTTACCGGCAAGGATATCTCGATGTTTCTACGCGCGTCTCATTAAACAAATTTGTCACTGAAGCAGACCCAGGTTGGTGATGTTCATTTTACCGAACTCAGAGAGAAAACTAAAGACCGTAAATTAAAAAAACAAAACGCAACATAAAATTATCATGGAGAACATTTGGAACGACGGTATCGTCGGAGAACGGAAGGATCTCGCTCCTATAATGGAAGAGGAAGATAAAGGACAAGCGAAAGGTTTCTCCTTAATTTTTTTTTCCATCTTTTCCATCACTCCACGGCGGTAATACACGGAATTGAAAGAACAAAATTTCGTCGGAGCTAGCGTATTAATTCCAAGTTGATCTCTCGACAGATATATTATGTCAATTAAAAATACACTTGGATTAAATTAATCGTACAAACTAATTCCTCCGTCGTGGAAAGCCAGATTTTAGTTGATACTGACGGCAAAGCAATTATATGTGAGAATTGTATTGCTTTATGATTTATGATCTGCTCGCGAGCAGAGCCATGACACTCAGGCGGCTAGTTTAGTTCAGTTTACGGCATAACTTGGCAGACGTCCGGCAGACTCTCGTGATCGAGAGACTCACCGTGATTCGATACTAAAATCGCGCGGCTGGCCAGTGCACCGTAGTTATGCCTCTGATGGAGGAATAAATGGTCCGCTCGAAATAGATTGCCTTAACCGCAGTGCACGCGGACCGGTTGACCGTCGAAGACACACGTTCATTGACTTAACTTCGCTCAATACGCTGTCGGATTATTGTTTCAGTTTCTGTTAAGATATACATACAATATACACATGCATACACACAGCAAGAAAAAGTTGGAAAAGTTACTTTTTAAAAGTGTCTTGTTTCCATTACTCGTTATCCATTGAAAAAAAAGTAACTTATTAGCATTACTTTTACTCAGAAAGCATATATCGAATACAATTTCCGTTACTTTTTTCATCAAGTTTTACAGATTTCTTTCTTATAATTTGTTACTAAGCGTATCCTGTACAGCGTGCTGTGCTCCCTAAAAACTTAGCCGCCACCGACGCGCTGATAGGAACCTCTTGAACTCCTCGGTATGAAATAAAAAAAGATTGACCATAAATCTAAATCTAGGTTCGCAGTCGGACTCGTCGGACGCAGCCTCGACTATAAAACGTTGGAACAGTCGATGGACGCCCTCGGAGGGCTACGATTCGTCGGGCACGACGTCGAATTCCGAGGAAGGCGACGAATATATCGAGGATTATCCGCGAGACATCGGCGCGGGCCTGTCGGAGCCGATCACGTGCCGAGCGGCTTACCGATCGCAGGAATGTCTGTGTCAGGTAGATCTAAAATAGAGAGTTCCAGCACCGGGAGGTCGCACCAACACACCGACGTTTATACAGACATACACACGTTTTATCATACACACAAAATTCGCCTAGCGAATTATATTTTCGCGCATGTACTCGCTATTCGATTCGCGAGAAAATTACACATGGAACAAGATGAAAGTAAATAATTCTGATAATAGATATTGATATCAGATAAAAAATAAAAAGGGCCAATAAGAACATGTACAAAACAGATTATAATTAATGCATAAGAGAGAGAGAACAAACTGAATTATATATAATATATATCTATTATAAGATTTTATAATTATATATTATAATATAATTTAATAATACTCGTAAAAAATATAATTATTATAATAACTAATTTTATTTTCTATAAACATAATTAATATAATAGAAAAACATTTTAGTCTAGATAATTTAACTTAGATAATATACAGACTAGATTCTTACTGGCTCCTTTTTTAGTTACAAGTGAGATATCTCTCGCCGTGAGATATTGATAATATCGTTGTAGGCTTGCTTGCTCGGGTATGCTAAGATGATAGCGCTTCAAGGGAGTATGCCTAATATCTGTGCAGCGTCCGCCGGTATGCCTAATATCTGTCCGGCGTCTGCTCATCTGGGAAGTTTCCCATCTCTCTGCGTCATGCCGTGCACAAGGTCACTGTTTGTATACATCCTAATTCTTTATATTTTACTGTGTATCTTCAATCGATTCTAGGAGCTTTCATCAATTTCCCTCCTTACAAATCGTTACAGCGTCTCTGGTGAGCTCACGCACCAAGCTATCAAGGAACACGCAAAGAATCTTGGTCACTACCCGCACGTCTGTCACGCGCAACAGAATTTGATGTTTATGAAGGAGCGCGAGATACACGCGGGCAGTAGGACGAACAGTACAACGTCTTTGCCTGTGAGCTCTACGAGTAGATGCGGCGGTTCTTTGGACAGAAGACGGCGCAGACTGCGCAGCAGAGTGGACCGCGATCAAAGGGCCATGTCTCACAATGATTTGATCTGCCATGAGAGAGACAAGCCGCACTATTGTTCGCTCCAGCAATTCCATTACGGAAGCAATATGTGCATGAATAATTGTCATAGTAAAACCGAGGTATACTGTACAGGAGAGCTCTCAAATAAAATCTCTGGCTCTTACGCGCTATACGAACTATGAGTTATTTTCCGATCCCTGCTCGTTGAATAACCAAATCTTTGTGTTATGTAACTTCCTTGAGGTAGTGAGCTTTCTTCATCAACCATATGTTAATGATCAACTTGCTAAATTATTTTTCAGGAGCGGCTGAGAAAGTTGGAAAGTGAACGCGGAGCATTACACATGGAAGTGTCGGTCTTATCGGAACAGGTCGATGCTCAGTCAAATAAAATTCAGGAGCTGGAGGGCATACTTCAAGAGAAGAAAGATTCTCTGAGGCAGATGGAGGAAGCGTTGCAAAAGGTGAGACATCTAAATAGACACTAAGATAGATTTGAATATAAGCTAACTTTACGTTTGCTTGTTTTAAAGGAAGTTTTATCGAGAAGTGCTTTAGAGACGCAAAAGTTGGAACTTCTCACCTCTCTATCCGAAATGAAACTCAGACAAGCTAGTTTGGAGCATGAGAACCTAGCATTACGCAGTGCAAGTCCCTTATCAAATGTTAGTATATATATACACATTATATATTATAAATCCTAATATTAATGTATTATATGCAAATATTGGTACATAATACGTTAAAATTTTAGTAATCGATTAAATTAATATTATACCATCAACTGAAAAGGCGATACTTTATATTTGCAGGGTGAAAGATTCAGCAGACACACTGGTCAATATAGTAGTCTTCCTAGGCCACCAACATCCAAGAAAGGCGTTGTATTTGGTAAGGTTCCAAATTTAGTCTCGGGAGCACATACAACGGTACCCTTGGCTGTTAGGGGAGTCTCTGCGAGATGTCTGTCCGCTCCTATTCTAGGTTCCGATTGATCTTTATCTAAGCATGCGGTGTCACGTTTAAATGTCGTTAATGATGAACACTTCGCAGCAGTATTAATTGGCAGTAACATGCATGTTGTTACGTTTAATCGAGAAGTAACTCGCCTGCAAAACTACTTACGGTTAATTACATTATCTTTATTTAATATTGTATCACTGTGACACATTGTAACACATTGTAACACTATGACTGCTATGGTAGTCACCAATGACCAACACTATAACCGCGTTTTACTAATTTATATATAAAACTTAATTAATTGCGTATAACAACTTAAATATGTAGCAAATAGCTAATGGAACGAGCTAACAATATATGAACGATATAACAATATCGTGAATTGCATTTATCGTATCTTTGATGATTCAAACTTGAATTAAACATTGAAATAATTAGTGGAAATTAGCGTGGCAGTCAACGTGTTAATTATATACACGTAATATTGTAACATTGTTGTTATTACATTAAAAAGACACGTGTAGTTACAAATGAATGCTGTTGCCGCAGCGGAAGAAGAGAAAATCGTGATTGGTGAAGCGAGCGCACAAATGGAATCGCTGCCACCGAAACCACTTGCAGAACTTACTATGGAAGAAATCAGCGACTGGTTAGCCTGTCTCGGTTTAGAATGCTATGCCGGCGAGTTGAGGCGATGGGGTGCCACCGGATCGAAATTACTTGATGCTACGCAGGTTCAACTGGAGAAGGAATTAGACATAAAGAACACTCTGCACAGAAAGAAGTTGCTTTACGCTATAGAATCGGAAAGAAGCAATGGAACCGGTTTCCTCGGTTCTCACAAGGTTGCCGATATGTTATTCTAAAATTATACGTTACATGACGAGCCAAGACTAAGGATATCGGGTGCCGACAGATGGACAGCGCGGCCGTGCTAAGATGGCTGGACGATATTGGATTACCTCAACACAAGGAAGCTTTCCACAACGCAAAGGTTGACGGCAGAGTTCTTCACAGACTGACCACGGAAGATCTATTGAATCTCGGGGTGACCGCGCAGTTACATGCCGCCAGTTTAAGACGTGGAATTCAGGTATTTTACGATACAGAAATTATATTGCATACGTTATGTTGATGTCTGATGTATGAACTATATTATTGAATATTTTGCATTTAGTGATATACGTTCACAAGCATCATCTTTTATGGCAAGCATCCTGTCTTTGTTATTCACTGAACAAGACAGTGAAACAAAAACAGAATTATTAAATGGAAAACACGCATTGTAGATTAAATTATAGATATGTAGCGATATTCGATTTATGGATATAAATTGCAGGTTTTGCGGGACTTAAACTTTGAGTTTGACAATCTGGAGAGAAGATCTGTGAGCGGGAACGGAGCCGACGGTACTAACGTGACTCTCTGGACGAATCATCGCGTAATGGAATGGCTACGAGTGGTGGATCTCGCGGAATACGCTCCGAACATGCGCGGCTCCGGTGTTCACGGTGGTCTGATGATTCACGAGGGACGATTCACTTCCGAGTTGCTCGCGACATTACTTAGCATTCCACCTGCAAAGACTCTGCTTCGTAGACATCTGACAACACATTTCAATCAAATTCTGGGCAGAGAAGTGGTTCAGCATAAAAGAGAGATAGAGAGCACACTCGGCTTTGTTCCACTGACGCTTACTGCTAGACTAAAGGTGCTGTCGCGCGCTTCATTTGTTTTATATTAATACCTTATAATATATCTAATAATCATGTTTCAAGCAGGTACCAAAGAAATCTCAATTCACATTGAAGCGTAAAAAAAGCAAAAACGAGGTGGATTTTGGCAATTTGGTTTGTCCATTGGAGGCATCACCACCAGGTACCCCATCAACACCTTCGTCAACACCAGGCAGCCCTAACTTAAACTCACCCACATTCTAACCACAATTAAAGCTTCATTCGAGTAATCATCTAAACTAACTTGTAAGTCTAACTCTACTAATGATATGAGAACTGCATTACAGATATAAAGTCACACTTCTATATACCAGTTGTATATCGCATCGTCGCACTTTTGATATAATCTCTCTACAAACATCATATGACAATATAATCTTTGCTAAATTGCATTATCATAATTTTATATTTACATTTGGAACGTACAAGAACATTAAAATTACTGATATATCATCATTCAAATTTAAAAATTTCAACTGCTATATCATGATTTCTACATTAATAAGATGCTTGTTGTTAGCACTTTCTCTACTTTATAGGTAAATATATATTTAATCTGTTATAAGTGCTTCTCTCTAGATTACAAAATTATCGAATTACAGACTGTTATAAATTATTTATTTCTAAAATATTACATTTTTGAATATTATTCAGTTAAAAGGTATTGTACTTTTTGTACTTTTCAGACTTGGAGGATACTGGGCAAAGGAAAGTTATAGGTTGCATATGAATGGATGAACTACGAATCAATATATTTAACGACGGTAAAATATATACCGATGGTTGTTTATATATTTGTACTCGAAGTGACGGTACACAAGAAAATGTCAAAAACCTGGGACCAGTTATCCATACTGTAAATTACGCAGCCACTTCTTTGTCAAAACGTACACTTTGAAATAAGCCGCTTATTCGAGAGCTAACTTAAACACCGCCAAAGTCTTATTAATGCTGTAGACTAAGAAATTTGGAATTAACCATTCTAAAGGATAAATATTTTTACTACGAGTCTTTTAAGTATAGGAGGTTATTATAAATTTAAGATAAGATGCTAAATTTATATATTTACTATGTATCTGATTATTCTAAACTTTCGCAACTTTCTAGAATTGTTTTAATAATAAATAAATATATGTACATTTTTTAAAATCAAAATACCCAGTTTTCCGACTTGTTTGGAGATTTTGTATTTGGTCAATTCTTACTTCCTACTTTTTATGCAAAATTCACATCGCGTCCTATGTCTAACGTACTACGTCTGATATCCAATAGGAAAACAGCTTTCTAGTAGGGAATTCAATTCTCCATTAGAAAATTGTTCTCCTATTGGATATCTTACGGCTGAGTTCCCACTTATCGCATCGTCCATCGCATCACGAATTAAACCAATCAAATCGTCCCATTTTATTGCGTATTTTACGACGAAATAGGACGATTTGATTAGTTTAACTCGTGACGGGATTTTACAAATAAAATGAGACGATTTGATTGGTTTAACTCATAATGCGACGTGTGACGCGCTAAATGGGAACTTAGATGTACGTCGGACATTGGACGCAGTGTGAATCCTACTTACTACTAGGCTGCATTCCAAAATTCTACTCGGTGGGTAGAGTACATTTAATTGATCAATCATGATAAAGAAATCCTAGTTATCTTTGTTCTTATTGGTCAATTAAATGTTCTATCCGTCGCGTAGAGTTTTAGAACGCAGTCCTAGAGTCCCTCTACATATTATCATTATAGAATGGGTTTTAAGGAGCGTCTACATTGAAAGTAAGCAATAATGACTCCTGCACACAGAACGCGGTAATGCTTGCCGCGCGGCGAAAGTCCGCGCGACAGCCAATCAATATGTTGTTTTTCTATAAGAGCTAGAAGGTTATTACAGAAAGCAGCATATTGATTGGCTGTCACGCGAACTTCTGCCGCGCGGCAAGCATTACCGCGTCCTGTGTGCAGGAGCCATAAGAAATTGACCAATCATAGTTGATTATTCTTCTCACATTCGACTGTGGTTAGTCAATTTCCTACTTTTCTTCCTACTTCTTATTACGTACTTCCAATGTAGACGTCCCTTTACAGGCTGTGATTGGTTAAACAGTTGTAAGTTTTGTACGCATGCGTACGGAGATCCAGCTAGCGAAGCGTAGCACTGGTTCCGACGGTCTCTCGGTTCTTCTTTGCTGCACCGTCGAGATGGTAAGTGACTTTATACTTCAATATTTCCATGAAATATCCATCGAAATCGAAAACATCCTTGTCGTGTTCATAATTTACTTGCTGTAAATATGTGGTGGAGAATATCATAGATAATTCCTTATAATTATTTTGCATTTATATTCCATCAATTATTTTATAAGATTTTCGTTTCGTGTCAGTTGAATATAACCTTATGTTTACGTCCCCTCTGAGCTTTATCCAAAGAATAATTTTATTATGCTTATTATTGTGGTCTTTTTTATGTATATATCAATTGTATCTTATAATTTCTTCGTAGTCAACACATAAGAAGAAAACTAGAAAGCTTCGTGGACACGTGAGCCACGGTCATGGCCGAATAGGTGAGTACAGGTATATTAAAATTTCATGATCGAAAAATGGTTTCTACCTAAGATTTAAGGCTTCTGGCTCCTCGCATTGTCTATCTTTTTTTAATGACGTCAGAAGCGAGAAAATGCATGCTAAAAATTCTTATGAAATACGTTAAAATAAATATATATATCCGTAAAGTAACACGATCGATTAAACAAATTTGTAAGATATTCCGTGCACTCCCCTTTTGCTCTAACAATCAATAATTTGTTGTAAATTAACGTGACATACAATTCATCTTCTTAACCTATTTCTTCACCTATTTCTATTCAGATTAATTTACAATAAATTATTGATTGTTAGAGCAAAAAGAGTGCACGGAATATCTTATAAATTTGTTTGTTTAATTGATTGTTAGTGTTACTTTAGAGATACATATTTTTATTTTAATGTATTTTTGTGCAAGAATTTTTTTGCATGCATTCTCTCACTTCTGACGTCATTAAAAAGAGTTAAACAATGCAAGGGGCCAGGAGCCTTAATAAAATATCTTCTTGAGATTTGAAAGAAATAATTATAAGATTGATATAATTTGCTTACTTTTTACATTTGTTACTTTATATTGATATTGTTTTTTTTTTCTTAAATATAATTTTTATACAAATACTCCATAGTTTTTGATATAAATATTCTAGTTTTTTCTATATTGCATAGACAAGTTAAAAGTTTACTACATTGCAATATTATATTTTTTAGGGAAGCACAGGAAGCATCCTGGAGGCCGTGGAAATGCTGGTGGTTTGCATCATCATAGAATAAATTTTGATAAATATCATCCTGGTTACTTTGGAAAGGTAATATCTCTTATAGGAAATGTTTTGTATTGCCGGCAGAAACCACATGAGTTTCCATTCCTGTTCTTTATAGCTGCACAAGTTGTATTTTTTATATATATTATTAAATGAATAGATATATATTTACTGAATAACACATGAAAAACTAAAGTTATCCTAATCATATATCGGATAAGAATACTAAATGATGAGAATCAAATATTCACCGGCGAACTGAATTACATTGAATGCACTTTATATTATCTGAATATATACAAAATATATTATTTTATAAAAATTAATATTATTTCTCTAATATTTCCTTTTTTTAATATTTAGTTGGGAATGAGGAATTATCATTTAAGGCGTAATACTAAATGGTGCCCAACTTTAAATCTGGATAAATTATGGACATTAGTGTCGGAACAGACACGATTAAAATATAAAGATGTGGAAGGCAAGGCGCCAGTCATCGACTTGGTAAAAGCGGTGAGTTAGAAATATTATAGCTTTTAATTTATTTTTATTGAATTACCATGACAAATATACGAAATGATATTTTAATGAAAAATTCGTCAACAGTTTTGTTTTTTCTTTTTTCCAGGGGTATTACAAACTGTTAGGCAAAGGTCGCTTGCCAAAACAGCCTGTCATAGTTAAAGCCAAATTTTTTAGCAAATTGGCAGAAGATAAGATAAAAGCGGTTGGCGGCGCATGTGTTTTGTGTGCATAAACATGAAGTAAGTATAAAGTAATACTACTTTTGTTTTTTTTTTCTTTTTTCGTTAAATAATTAATACGATCCTGTAATTGTAATGATGAAAGTCAAACGGGCGGACCGAGAAGTGCGTACAACACTAAGAATAGATCAATCGGTCTATTCATGTGGATTGTTTATTCTGATAAAAACTTGTTATAAAATATTAAACAAAAATGTATTCAATCAAAATCCTAATATATTTGTATTTTGATTTCAGAATGTCAGGATGTCATTTTTTCATATGAAAAATAAATGTATAAAAATGAATGTATTTAAAAGAATTCACAAATTAACATCTTTTTTTAAACATATTACATATTTTCTCTTTTTGTCTTAGATCATACTCCATAATCCTTTACACAGTAATATAATCGCGTGCTGCTCTTGTAGATAAGCTAGATTTTACAAAGTTACATAAAATATTACTGTTTAATCCAGAATCGTTTACGTTTGCTTTTGCCGAGTTCAAATACATTAAGTTCCTTTCTATAATTCAATAATTTCATTTTTTATATTTGTTGATTTATCATTGTATAATAAAGATAAAAATATATTTATAAGATATAGAAGCATCATTACATATTTTCGGTAACTTACAATAGAAAGTATAAAGTTGGATTTTATTTGATAATGTAAACGATTCTGAGTTAATTTCTTTCGAAGTAATTTAATTTTTTGAGGCACTCCTGGGCCTCCTGGGCACTCGCCGCGACCATGTTGGATTGTGATCCAAGAAGCCAGAAAGGCTTGCGGTCCAGAAGCGAGAAATGACACGCTGAAAATTCCTACATGCCATTTCGAAACAAAAAGATATTTATATGAAAGAACACTTGTAAAATGTTCCGAAAATAATCTTTTTTCCTTGATAATCAATAAATAGCCGTAAAATGAACATAGCAAAATCACAAAAGATAGGTTTAAGAGGTTAATTGTCATATTAATTTTACGAGTGATCATTTATTGATTGCCAAGGGAAAAGAATAGTTTTCGAGGCATTTTACAAGCATTGTGTTGTTCTGAAAGTTCATGTGGTTTTTCAGCAGACGGCGTTAAAACTTGTATACTTGTGTCGTGCGTGACTTTAATCTACGACATATTTACATACTCTGAAAGGGTGCCTAATAGCCGTAAATATCTTCGGGAAAGACTGACGGCACGTAAAACTCGAAAAGAAAAAAATACATTACAAAATATTTTAACAATATTTTAACGCGCATTGTTTAAGTATAGGCAGAATCAAATCGATTCAGTTATGTTCGTTCTATATCTATTTGAAAATGGAAAAAAATAAAATGTATTTTTAACACATTGTTATTTTACTTAAAAAAAGGCAATGCCGTTTAAGCAATAAAAAGGATTTATGCCGTTTACGGAGACTATGCAGTAAAGTTAAGGGGATGCTGAAGCTGAAAACTTTACCGACAGAATATTGATATTTTTCTACAAAGTTTACGTCGTATTGGTTACACAGAATTACAAATGCTTTTAATAAAAGTACGTACAAAAATAAATATAAGCATTGCTTGATATGTGACGAAATAAACAAAAAGTTTTTAATGTAAAATCTCAAACTGTCAGCGTAATATTTGCCAAAAGTTCCGCAGCTTGCTCTACCTTCACATCTGTATTTGGAAGCTTAAGAATATCGAAAAAGTTTGCAAAAATATTTCTACACATATATGGTTAGGTTGTTCGTTGAATATGGTAAAACAAAGCAATATACATTTATGTAAGTTCTGTATATACAAGAAATACGAAAAGGAGAGCATGATTATGTTAGTGACGGTCGTCTCTGCATTATCGACATTGTTCGAGTTCGTCATCGTCCAGCATTCCCTTAAATTAAAAGAACTGTTCAGAAGTGGTTTGCTCGCTTTAAACGTGGTGATTTTAACGTCAAAGATCAAGAACGCTTAGGTAGACCCTTAGTGGTAGATAACGACCAAATTGCAGCATTAAAAGTAATCCACACTACATGACACGAAACATCGTGGAGATTCTCCACATATCTAATTCGACTGTTGCACAACACTCGGCTATGTGAATCGCTACGATGTTTGGGTACCTCATAATTTAACGGAAAAAAATTTGCATTTCCATCAGCAAATAGTAGTGGAACAGAACGGCAAATATGTGGTTGATTAAAAAAAAAAAAAATATATATATATATATATATATATATATATATATATATATATAATATGTCTGAATTTTACTTAAAAAACCATACGAATTTTTTTCTGAGCAACTCAATATGTTAAAACGATCAGCAATGTTCACTCATTCATGTTCACACAAATATATTTTTTTAATATAGAAATAGCACATAAGAATTTCAAACAAACTGCTAGAAGCCTTAATAATAAAAAATATAAATGAATAAAATTTTTGTAAAGAAATACATTATATACATAAGATTATTATGTCAGAAATCTCGTCCTGTTAAGTATTTTATGCTAAGTGCGGTGGCGGTGGAGGTATTTGCATTCCAGTAGCCAATAGAGCTGGTGGTGGTGGGACTGGATTGAACATCGGTGGTCTAGGTGGAGGCGGTGGAACAGGCACCATTGGACCCAGTCCTGGTCGGATCAAGGGAACTGGTGGTGGAGGTACTTTACCTACAGGTTTCTCATTCTTAAATGCAAACTGTAGAAAAAATTGCTTCGTATCTTTGTTCCAGTGAGTCCAAAATTTGCCTTCTGCCTTCTCTACTTCTCTACTAGGCACCTATAAATTGTTAAACAAACCATAAATAAAAAGAAACTTTTGGTGAAATAAGATAAATATAACAAACTTAATCATTTGGAGAAGAAATATACATAATATACATAATATATGATATTGTTTTCAAATAAAGTACTAAAAAACGAAGTACATACATGTATATTTGGTATTTAATGAAAAGAGAAAAGAAAATCGAAAGATTATAAGATAGTACAGAAGTAACAGCTATAAAGAATAGGTATCATTCACGTGCTACAGGAAATTTTGTAAAGTACTAAGTAATGAGAATTAAATATTCATTGATGAACTGAATTGAATATTACATATGAATGTACTTTGTATTATCTGAATATATGCAGAATGTATCATTTTATGAGAAGTATTGTTATCCCTCTAATGTTAATCTTTATAGCTGGAAATGAGGAATTATTATTTAAGACATAATAGTTTGAGATATTTTAAGTGTGAGAGTATTTAAAATAAAATGAGATATATGATAAAAGAAATTTTAAAGTTGCATATGCTATAGTGATTCATGAATGTAATTGTATTTTAAAATTTATGAGATATTGGTAGTTCTAATATGAGAGTGAAATGTTTTCTTACCTTAAAGGCAATGGTTTCATATGGCTCAGCAGCAAACAGCAGGTACTGCCACTTACGATCTGGTGGCTCAACTCTCTGTTCATAGGCTGACATAAATCTGTGTCGTGGGATCACATTGTCAGCTACTTCTGGATAATCTACTTGAAATAGTAAACTTTGCTGACCAGATTCCGGGTCACGCTGTTTAGTCACTCTGTAGCCAGGTCGTCCGATCTTCACAAATTTTTTGGGTTCTACCCTGGGTTTTTCTGGTGCCAAGGTTTGCGGTGCTTCCTTTGCTTCCTTTGCAGCTCGTCTAGCCAGATTGGCCTGATGCTTCTTACCCTGAGTGTGCGCCAGATAACTACCTTCATTATTGTGCAAGGTGAGACATAGTTTACACTCGTAAGAGCCCAAGTGATTCTTCATAAAATATGGGTCTTTGTTCAAGTCGATAGTCTCCAGAGCGAGCTGGCGCAGCCTCTCTCGACGGTCGCGATTGCTTTCCGACCAGGAGGCGACGCCGCCGCCACCGGTTTTGCCGCCCGGACGATTTTGGAAATCCATCTTGGATTTTTCGTCGCTTCACCGGACGTTCACACACCTTCGAATGCTCCACTGTAAGAAGTATAGTTTCGATTAGGAAAGATAGAAATTCATGATTCGTAAATATAAATAGTATACAATAATTATAAATAATACATGTAAGAACACAAATAATACAATGTGCATACATAGGTTACGTCTCCGCACGTTACAATTACGTTTCTTCTTCTTGTTCTACAGTCGCCTTCAGAGTACAAGATCATACACACGTATTCTTTTTCTTATTATTCTTCCCTTGTAACAGTTAGTTTTTAATATTCCATTTCATTTTCCATTTAATATTAAAAAATCACATCGTAACCTCCATAAATTCACAATAATTTATGGCTCTCTTTCTCTGTTTCTCTCTCTCTCGATATAGTTTCAGGCGGCCAAAGGCGTACCCCCAACACCACTCAACAATAGTTTATGGCTGTGTTTCAAAATTAATGGGTGTGTTCAGGAGACACAACGGTTATACAACGGTTGAGTAAAGCTAGCGGCATACAATGCTTGTTTTCATGGCGCAACACAATTTTAGATGCAAATAATTTTTCAGATGAAGAATTTACTGTACCTGCGTTAATGTATGTATGTCAATTGTCTGCAGAACCTATCTGGGATATTGCCACCTTCATTCTTTTTAATTTCTGCAAAATTTATCTCTTCCATCTTCATAGATCTGTTCTTTTCATCTGAAATACTTGCACTGGTACAGTAACTTTTATGGTCTGTTCTTTTCAGGTGCACTGCTGAACTGGTGCAATAAGTTAAAATGAGATAAGTATATGTTTTCTCACTCTAACTTATTGCACCAAGGGGTCGATTGTGTATCTCAACACGGAGTAAAAATGACAAAAGTGAGCAAATTTACTATAATATTTGTAACTACATTGGTCATTGCCTAGTGAATTTGCTCACTTTTGTAATTTTCACTCCGTTTCGAGATACACAATCGACTCCCAGTTCAGAGAGTCAATTCTGTATCTCGAAACAAAGTGAAAATTACAAAAGCGAGCACATTCACTAGGCACTGACCAATGAAATTACGAATATTCTAGTATATTTGCTCACTTTTGTAATTTTCATTTCGTTTCGATACAGAATTGACTCCCAGGGCAGCGATCATGTAACTTTTTCCCTAGGGCGGAAACGTGAAAAGTGAAAAGTTTCACGTGAACTCGTGAACACTAAACTCGGCGAAGCGTAGAAACGTGAAACTTTTCACGTGAACTTGTTAGCCATGAAATGTGCTGGCGGAAAAGTGAAAATCTAGTGACATGATGAATACGGAATATATTATGCTACTGCTGTGATGAGATATAGGAAACATAACAATCCTAAGGTTATAGCAATGTTTTTAAGGTTATATGTTCTACAGCCGATGGATACAGCTGATTTGGCGGATATTGAAATCATATAGGAATTATGTTTAGTGATTTGTGCTTTCACGCATAGAGCTTGATTGCGTGAACAATGAAAAAGTTCACGTGAAATCGATAGAGCGAAAAGTGAAATGTTCCGCTCCAAGTTGATCGCTGCCGGGTGGGACCCGATTGACTACGATACGATTGAACACAGATTGTAATGATTGGTTCGACCTAGTAATTCACTAGATAATTCTTTTTATCGGTTTATTGTGTTCAATCGGGACGCTCCCATCGCTGCCCAGCAGTGCAGCTGAAAAGAACAGACCATTACCCTTGCACTGCACTGCACTGCTTGCACTAGCTCCAGACTCAGTGCAAGCAGTTCAGTAAACTGTTGCTCTAAGTTCTGCTGCACCGTTGGAAAGAACAGTAACCTCTGACGTCACTTCTGCTAGAAAGAACACACCAGTGTACATTTCTTAAACTAGTGCAAGAAGTTCAGCTGAAAAGAACAAACTTTATATTTGTGGTTCTCTAATATGTCTAGTTCATTTTGAGTAATGGCGTAGGGTCACTAATGGTTAGGTATACTTAGCCAATTATTGAAATCTGAATATTGAAATATGTCCAGTATTTTGGCATGTATGTAAAAATTAACGAATATCAAGCATTGAATTGGCAAAAGTATAGGTTTACTACTATACGTGAGTTCACAATATGTCATCGAAATACTAGGATTCGCCACTTAGCCCTTCGAGGCGCTCTTCATGTTGATTACAGCGTGAGAATGCCAACTGGCAGTCCATACTTATATAGTCAAAGAATGTACTCTATCCACTGAGTAGAATTTTGGAACGCAGTCCTGGAGATTAATGGCGCGATTAATGAACGATGACGCGGAAGTCTCTGAGGACTCTAGTTCCGTCATGAACATTAAAATTACTAACGTTACTTCACTACCGCCAGAAGTATTCGCGAACGTGCCTGATGTAGATCTCGAAGAGAACGTCACGTGGTTACAGTCGGACACCGGTGACACGTCTTCTGCCGAAATCAAGTGAAAATTGGAGAAAGTGAATTTAATTTGTTTATTAAAACATACATATTACACCGCTGGATCATCTCCTTTAGTAGTACGTGTGTATATAAGTTGTGCATGATGTTGTACAACTTGCTTAATAAGACCTTTCTGCTGAAGTTCAATCAGAGCCCTCCTGGCAAGAGACCCCCTGATCTTCAATCTTTCGCTGACAATGGAGGGTGTGATCAATTTGTATTGTGGAACCTCCTTCAACAGCTTTTCATACGTGGATTTGTCAAAGAGTACTTGATTATTTAACTTATCACGTACTTTTCCCTTGGACCACTTCTGCAAGTATAGTAAAGACAATATGTTAAAACCAATACTAACATTACATAGGCAACATTAAAGATATGGAATTTAAATCTCATCAGACTCATTAAATCAGTTTATGCCTCCATGATTGGTCAAGTTGATAAGTGCACAACAATTGAGATCTATTTCATCAAATTATCTAATATAATTATCATGATTATAATAAAGTAACAACCTTCTTCTTAGCTTTACCACCTGATCCACCTTCCTTCTTCTTCTGAGTTTTCTGCGGTTGCTTAGAGGAGCTCTTAGTATCCTTTTTAGGAGGCTGCAATAATAGATGTAAAACAATGATTATGAATAAAAGAAAGAATACATATATGTTTTAGAGTTGTGAAAATTAACTTTTAATTATTTGAAACTTATATAAAAAAAAAAATACTAAAAAAAATATTAATAAACAGTTGTTACGATTAACTCAGAACACTATGGATACACTAAAAGATAAGTTATATTCTTGTCAACTTAAAAAATTCGTTATTAATTGTATTTTATGCGATGGTTACTCTCTACTATCAAGATAAACGCAATTAATATTTTCTCTACAAGCAAAACTAAATTAAAGCGATTATATTCGATGGATTGAATATAACACGTGGATTACACAAAGGCCTCATCGCCTTATCGTGAACAAAGTAAGCCGAATGTATTGCAATTTTGATGTACCATTTTACGAGAATCTGTATTTTTTGCGAAATATGTACGGATTTATCGTGAAATCGTGAGAGGTAGCCTTGAAAACCACAGTTTATACGTAAATGCTCACCATGATGGCTGATGAAAGTAAAGAGCAACAAAGAAGTTAAGCGACCGTAGCCTACTGCCGCTGCAATCCCACTTCCGCTTAATGCAGAATGTGTCGCGCGCATGCCCCAACGTGCTCCTACTCGCTCCAACGCACTCTGATTGGTCACGTCATCATGCGGACATTCTCTTAGCGGACGTTCTCTTATCGGGCGTCGTACGTCGGACATTGACGCGGTGTGAAATATGTTGTTTTTCCGTAAAAGCTTATTACGGAAGAAGATTATTACGGAAAGCAGCATACATTTCTTGAACTAGTGCAAGAAGTTCAGCTGGAAAGAACAAACTTTGTATTTGTGGTTCTCTAATATGTCCAGTTCATTTTGAGCAATGGCGTAGGGTCATTAATGGTTAGATGTACTCAGCCAATTATTGAAATCTGAATATTGAAATATGTCCAGTTCTTTGAGATGTATGTAAAAATTAACGAATATCAAGCATTGAATTGGCAAAAGTATAGGTTTGCTACTATACGTGAGTTTACAATATGTCATCGAAATACTAGGATTCGCCACTTAGCCCTTCGAGGCGCTCTTCATGTTGATTACAGCGTGAGAATGCCAACTGGCAGTCCATACTTATATAGTCAAAGAATGTACTCTATCCACTGAGTAGAATTTTGGAACGCAGTCCTGGAGATTAATGGCGCGATTAATGAACGATGACGCGGAAGTCTCTGAGGACTCTAGTTCCGTCATGAACATTAAAATTACTAACGTTACTTCACTACCGCCAGAAGTATTCGCG
>NW_022639492.1:2205577-2221722 GCF_010583005.1 Odontomachus brunneus | reverse complement strand
CTCGTCCACAAAACGTATTGTATTGATAGAATGCGTCGCTGTTGACATGCATTGTCGATATTAAGATTATTTAATAGAAAGTTACTATTTTGTACGCATATCAAGTGCATGATGTAAACCAGGTTAATGACGTTCGCGGCGTTGCGAGCGTTAAGTGGACCAAACTAACCAACCGTTACCGTGATCGCGAAACGAAAAAACGGCTCTAGCGAATTTGCTCACTTTTGCAATTTGCACCACGTTGTATTAATATACAATTAATCTCCTGATTATCAATACGAGTTTTGGTTAGCTTCTGTTTCTGTTTTCTTCCATGTAAACTTTTTCTAAAGTTAAGGTAAGTTCTGTTTAGAACATTTTCTGACTTAACTCTTGATTATTCTGTTTTCTGCTCTTTTATCAAATTATATAAAATAAGAAATAAAATAAAATAATTTATAATTTAGTTCATGCAACATTGAAGGGAAAGATCCATGACGTCTCTCTGGGTGCTTCCGATATGTCCAGGTTTGGGTCAAGTTTAGTTAGTTCCACTATAGTATCCGTTACATATACTATAGGCTGCGTTCCTAAATTGACTGTCAGTACTGAAAATCTATAGTTCATGTTACGTATACTATAGAATTTCAGTACTGACAGTGAATTTCGGAACGCAGCCATAGTGGAACTAACTCAACTCGACCCAACTCTGGGTATTTCGGAAGCACCCTCTGTATCAGTGGAGTCTACTCAGTGCTCCATGTTTGAATCCGACCCAATCAGCGACGGGTCGTCGATCGTCGGTCGTCGGCCATCGGTACTGTGTTTCCCTCCAAATAGAGTCGATTTCATTCACGCTGAACTTAAATATTTAAAAGCGTCCTCCATTAACGAAGCCAAGGAACAATCGCAGATTTTGCCTGAGGACTGTAGTGAGAATCGACGGTTTTTCGTCTGCGATGTTTCTCTAAGTTTTTCTTGGCTGGACGCAGTAACATGTCTGCGATTTTGTAGTCGTCGAGACAATGTTAAAGGGGACGATCACGCCGATACTGTTTGAAAGTTTTGTTTGTGTTGCTCACACGAATACATACAACGTAGACGCGAGTGTTAAAATGTGAGTGCAGCGTTAATACGAATTATCTGCGAAATCACTGATTATCACGATATCACCGTGGTTGTCACGATATTTGGCGTATCAATTCGTTCATTTGCCTTCATGTGCCACGGGACGAGCGATTTTGACGCGATAGTCAGGTAATGTCGGATGAATGCAGGATTTACGATATATCTGCAATGATCGTATTTGTTCATCGTATGTTTGATAGTTATACTGTATAATTATCCGCGTTAGGCCACACCGGTGACGAGTCTCTCACGAGACGTGAAACATTCGCGATTGTCTCACTTCGTGTCTTGTCCAGTTCTGATCATTTCTGTGATTTTATTAGGCATAATGTCTGCTACAAAGCGTAATTCTACTTCCTCCACAACTACCACCTCCTCCTCAAAGGTCTGTTGCTTTTGCAACTTGGCAGATGACAATGAGTTGGATTATGGCAAGTTGTACGATCAGTATGGCATTGTCACGCACTATTATTGTCTGGTGAGTTTTGAAACAGTTATTGACCTTAGTCAATAACTTTTGTTATATGCTACTAGATTAGAAAGCTTGTTTGTGTTTTATCTCTGTTATTATTCAAACACAACAGAACTCCAGAATGTTCTAATTGCATGCTACTTTATTTTCTCTGATTTTCATGTAGTATAAATATACTTTTAGCTTTTGTCTTCTAATATGGAACAAAAAGGAAATGATGATGAGGGTATATTGGGATTCCTAGCAGACGATATACAGAAAGAACTTCGCAGAGGAAAGAAATTGGTATATCTATCAATAGTAACAAGTATTAGTTTTATGAACATTAGATGATAGAGATTATATATATGTACATGCAGACATGTACATCTGTCTTATGTTATATATTTTATAATTTTTTATAATTAATATTAGAATAATTTTTTATATCATTTCACAATGTAAGATTATACTTAAAATATAATATCTATGTTATAACAAATATAATAGCATAATTTGTTAAGAACTTAGCATTGAGTTATGTGATATTTTCACACAAGTTAATTTACTATAAACAAATTTTTATCTTTACCCTTAGTAATTAAAAATTTTGTTACTGTTACCAACTTCTAACGTCTGAATTATTGTTTTTAGATTTGTTCTTACTGCAAAAGAGTGGGTGCAACTTTAGGTTGTTGCAACATAAAATGTAAACGCATATTTCACTTGCCTTGTGGCTTAAAGGCTGGTTCTTTACATCAGTTTTTTGGACAGTTTAAGTAAGGGACAATTTTAGAACAATAATATTACACTATATAGCTATAAAAATTGTAGGATAATAAAATTGATTGTAATTGTAATGTTTCAGATCATTTTGTGTAAATCATAGACCAAAGCAAAAAATTGATGAATATATATTCAAACAAATTAATTCATCAAATGATATGTTGTGTTATATATGTTATGATAGAGTAAATCCTAAAGATCTTATGGAGACCTTGTGGGCTCCTTGTTGTAAAAAAGATGCGTGGTTTCATCGAAAATGTGTTCAGGTTAGTTTTGATGGAAGTTTTGACAATGAAATTTATTGATTACAGTTGATACATTTTAATTTTAATGTAAATTAATATTCTGATGGTTTTTTTCAAATATGATATGTTGTAATATGTGAATATATAATATGCACAATTTCTTGTTTCAGCAACTTGCTTCAAGTGCAGGTTATTTTTTTAAGTGTCCCCTATGTAACAATAAAAAAGATTTTCAGAATGCTATGCTGCAACACGGAATTTTTATACCTAGCCAGTGAGTACTTAATTAATTCTTGAAGTCAATATTTTTTTTATTTGTATGATGCTCTCTTAAATTAAGCGAATATTTTATTTTGATTGCGTGCATTTTAAAGTTATTTTTCTGATGTATAATCAGGGATGCTTCATGGGAATTAGTACCAAATGCGTTTGAAGAATTATTGTATAGACATGATCAATGTGATGCTACACTGTGTCTCTGTCCAAAGGGAAGGAAACATACAAGCAGTAATGCGTAAGTAACAATTGTACGAAATTATGCTTAAATGTACAGTGTTCAATATGTATAGATTGTTCTTATAAAATATTTTTATAACAATGCATATTACAGTAAATGGGAGTTGGTGTTATGTCGGATTTGTGGTTCACAAGGCATTCATATGGCTTGCGGAAAATTGAAATGGGCGAATCCCGCGTGGGAATGTGAAGAATGTACTTCCATATTACGTGAGTACCTATTTAATTTATAAGAACATTTTAATGTGCGATCTCAATTATTTCAGTAGCTTCTTTGTTTCTGATTTTTTTGTTCTTTCAATGAAAAGCAATTAAAATAATTAAATAGTCATACATTAAAAAATGGTTACCTTGTATATGTATGTTACAAAATTGTGGCATACAATAAATATATCATAACCTAAATGTAACTAAACGTTTTATTTTTCTTTCCTATAAAGGTAACGCTAAAGAACATAACAGTCCAAGATCTGGCAATAGTTCTGATAGGTATGCACTATATTTATTACTTTTCAATTTTACGGACAACGAAAAGATTTCGATTAAGAGTTTATCTTGAAAACACTTATCTGTATGCGACTTGTATTTGACATCTCTAATTTTCCTTTAGTTCTAGTCTCAGCAGAGGTTCCGATTCAGACGAAAGCGATTCTGATATCTCTGTGGGTACTGATTTTCCCGTGTTGTATTCATTATCTAGTCCTAGTTCATCTTCCACTTTGATAGAACCGAGCTTTAAATCACGACCTGGACCACGTTCGTTTAAATTACAACAGCAGTTGAAAGCTTGCGGCATAACCGATTCGTTGTTGGATACACCATGGTGAGTTCTGCGATTGCACGAGACGTCATAACGGAATGTTTCATGTTTTCTGTTTTGTACCATTTAGTGCATCGGTACCCACGAGTACTCCTACTACAAAAAGTACAACTGACAAAGTTAATAAGGAAAATGATTCTGCACAAGAAAGCAAGGTGGACGATTCTCGGCAAACGAACGAGAAAGATCATTATACTGAGCAAAAGAAGTCGTTTGATAACAATGTGAAATCTCAATTAAATTCAAATGAGAATATCATTATCACAATCGAAAGTGATGATGACGACGATGTAGAGGTAAATGACAAAGCAATTGCGGTATACTCGTTCGCACACGATTTTTTTTATTGAAGTTCGGAATGCGGCCAATGTCCAGTGATAGAATACGTTTCTCAGAAGAGAAATTCTCTTATTGGACATTGGAAGAAATATACGCAAACGATATAATTTACGTATTTGACTATATCAACTTTAAAAGTATTTAAAAGTAATAGTATATTTAACTTATATAAAAGAATGATATAAATTACGTTTGTACCATTAGGTCTGTTCTTTTTAGCTGAATTAGTCCTAAAATTTCATACTTTTTCTCTTCATTGTTAGATTATATATTTGTTTCATTTCAAAAACAAAAATGTACAACATTAGTGTTTAACTAAAAAGAATAGATCTACTGATAACCTGATATTGATTATTGTCTTAATTTGCTTTGCTACAGATTATCGCGTTGAAGCGCAAAATAAATATTCCGACAGTACAAATCGCTTGGGCGAACATGTTTCGTTCTTCGAAATCTGATAATTCGGGCAATTCTACAGAGAATTCTGCGGATAAAAGTACAAAAGAGATCGACCCGCTGCAACCAGATCATGAAGCGCTAAAGAAATGCAACAATACTAAAGAATCTAATATATCGACATCGAATGTTTCGAATAGAAAAAAAATTGATATCTCGAAGCAATCGGATGTGACCGCATCGCAGGACTCTACGCAAAAATCCACGCGGCAGTCCACGAAGGGATTCACGCAGGAACTCATACGGGAACTCACGCGGACTGCTTCTTTAAACGATGATGCGGAAGTCTCTGAAGACTCTAGTTCCGTCATGAACATTAAAATTACTAACGTTACTTCACTACCGCCAGAAGTATTCGCGAACGTGCCTGATGTAGATCTCGAAGAGAACGTCACGTGGTTACAGTCGGACACCGGTGACACGTCTTCTGCCGAAATCAAGCCCTTGGAAAAATGGGTTGCCTCGCAACAGTCTTCGTCTACTGCGATGAAGCGTGGCATACACGAGGAAGGTAATTTGCTAAAGAGACTGAGATAACAAGCCTGTTTCTTTTAACTGCTTTATATTGCACTTTTTATATGTAAAATGAATTAATAATTGTAAATAAGACGAGGGAGAGAGAGAGGAGGGGGGCGGGGGAGAGAATCGCAAAAAAATGTAGAGAAAATGTAATTAGGGTTTCTCCCTGGTTCCACGTCGCGGCCATTTTGATTGATATTAGAAGTGAGAAATACTTATTAAAAATTTTTGCAAAATACGTTGAAGTAAAATATATTTACAAAATAGTACTCTTGCAATGGATCGAGCAAACTCATAAAATAGTTCGTACATTTTTTGCGTTTACTCTAATAATCAATAAATAGCTGTAAAATCAACGTGACAAAATCATGAGAAAAGATAAATTAAAGAGAAAGGTTGCATGTCACATTAATTTTGTAGTTATTGATCGTTCGAACAAAAGGAAATTGTTTTTTTGGACTATTTTAAAAGTCTGCTTGATGGATTGTATCATTTTATAGATACACATCTTTTTATTTCAGCGTATTTTGCAAGAATTTTTAACATGTATTTTCTCGCTTCTAATGTCTTCAATCAAGAGTTCCATGGGGAAGAGTCAGAGGCTTTAAGGGGATGCTGAAGTCGATGACGAACTCGAACAATGTCGATTATGTAGAGATGATCGTCACTAATATAATCACGCTATTCTTTTCGTATTTCTTGTATATATAGAACTTACATGAATATGTATTGCTTTATTTTACCATATTCAACGGAAAACCTAACCATATATGTATAGAAATCTTTCTGCAAACTTTTTCGATATTCTTAAGCTTCCAAATGCAGATGCAAAGGTAGAACAATATTCTTCAAAATTTTTTTGTTTGGAGCATCCACACTTTCGGTATGTACAAGCTGCGGAACTTTTGGATTAGACAAAAATTACGCTGATAGCTTGAGATTTTACATTACAAATTTTTTGTTCGTTTTCGTCACATATCGAGCAATGCTCCTATTTATTTTTGCACGTACTTTCATTGCGTAAAAGCATTTGTAATTCTGCGTAACCAATACGACGTAAACTTTGCAGAAAAATGTCAGTGTTCTGTCGGTAAAATTTTCAGATTCAGCATCCTCTTAAAGTTCTGGAATATTCGCGTCGGCTGTTGTTTGATGGCGTCAGAAGCGAGAAATCGCATGCTCACGATTCTTGCGTTATATGTTAAAATAAAAAGATATATCCATTAACGACACTTGTAATCAATTTAGTAAAATTCGTAAAATGCTTGAAACACTCTTTTTGCTATCACAATCAATAAATAGTCATAAAATTAACGTGACAGAAATGATGAGAAAAGTTTGGTTAAAATCTGACTCTTGCACGTCGTACTAATCTTACAACTATTTATAGGTCTTAACACAAAAAAGAAAACGTTTGGAACATTGTACAAATTATATATTTGCTAAATCGTCCATAAGTTTAGGTATATATATTTTTTTTATTTCAACGCAAGAATCATTAGACCAGGCATTAAACCGGGTCGAACTAGGAAAAAGTTTGCGGATTAAAATCCAATAGTGTGGAAAAGTTGCTACTTACAAGCATAATGCAAAAAAATTTTTTGAAATTAGTCAATATCTTCAGGTCGCGCAATGCACCCAAAGTTTTTGATTTTTTATCCAAAATGTGAAATGTTGATCAATGTGAAAAGATCAAAATAAACTGAGAATCATCAAAAGGCGGTAAAACTCAACCCAGTAAGTTGATTGAAAGTCAAAAATTGCAAAGTAATAATTGAGAGAGACAGAAAACCCTCCTACCTTGGGAGGGGACAAAATTACACAGTATGTAAGAATGAATGTGGGAGTGTGTGCATCGAAGGGGTTGAGTGAGGGGGTGAGGAATATGAAATGTATTATTCTGACATGTGTTCTGAACTGACAAATAAAAAATTGCTGTTTCAAGATTTTTGGCCAATTTTGTCGAAAATGACCTCCCTCCAAGGTAGGGGAGTTTTTTGCCTCTCTCAATCCCAGGTAGAACACAGAAGTCATGATGACATCAGCAGGACATCATTATAACATAATTTGTTACTTAAATGTCATTGATAGTAAATGACGCAAAAATGACATAAAAGTGATAAAGATAGTTATATGTTGTATTATAAGTAAAAGTGTTTTAAAAGAATCTCTTTAGTTTCTGAAATGTTTATATTGCTTTAATATCTTGTTGCAATAGTAGAACGAACACATCTCAATCAGGGTTGGGTACGTTAACTTTTTTTTTAACTAAGTTAAAGTTAATGGTTTTGAAAATTTAACTTAGTTAAGATAAAGTTAACTCATAATGAAATTAATTGAATTAAAAGTTTAGTTAATAAAAAAAAGTAATTAAAAAGTTAAAAGTTAAATTTGTTTCATTTCATGACTTCAGGGTTTCAGTTTTATAAATAATGGAAAAAAACAAATATAGACCTTATTTGAAAACCTGTTTCATTTACAGATACTTATTAAATTTAAGTAATAAATTTTTTTAGAAATTTTTATTGAATTTCCTTGAAGATTGTCGAAAATGAACCCTTCTACACTGAACAGCTTTTCGACGTCTCGCGACACCTTTATGGCATGGTTAATTTCAAGATAATTGAACTAAAAGTTAATAGTTACCGATAAAATGTAACTAAGTTAAAAGTTAACAGTGTAAAAATGTAACCAAGTTATAAAGCTATTTAACTTTTTAACTATTTACTATCCAACCCTGTCAATAATCAGTAAAAGAGATGATGTTAATGTAAAGAGATGATATTAATGTGTTAAACTAAATTATGATATATTTCGATTTGAACATAAGATATACTACTACATATTAGGGTTTTGTTTCGATATTCACTACTAGTATTAAAAATCTATAATATGTATACGTAATATAAGGTTGTCAGGTGTGGTGCAATTGCGTCAATGTAGCTCTTTGACTCAGGTAGAACAGATAGTCAAAATAATGTCAATCTAATGTCATTTTGACTAAATTTATGTCATTTTTTATTGAATTAGTCAAGTTGAATTAGTATTGTTGGGATTAGTCGATTATAAATTGGCTGTGTTCGGAATGTACTCTACATGAACTCTACAGTTCATGTCATATATAATATAGATTTTCAGTACTGGGGCCTTATTCCGCAACCACTTCCGATCCGACAATTGTCGATAAGTGGTTACGGAATAGGGACCCTGGCATAAAACTTCAAACGCAGCCAATGTGTAAATACTCACTTAAAACAAAAAAGTACAATACTTTCAAAATGAATAAGGAACTCATTTTTTAATCATTATTATATCATTATTATCCTCACTTTGATGTCAAATGGAAGTCATTTTGATGTTATTATGATTTTCTGTTTTAATGCACAGTTTCACTCTAAAAACAAATATCCAGAAACGTCCTGGGGATGTTCTATGGACGTTCTATATCCTCATAACGTACCATTTCTTATGCTGTTAGAAAAAAATCACTATAAAATCATTCCGAAGTCAAGAATTCATCACATACTCATCAAAAAACTACATCAAATGACATTATGATGATATTTTTTGAAATGATTTTCATGTGATGTCATAGTGATATTTTTATGAGCTTGTGTTCTACTTGGGATTGCTATTTTGCAATTTTTGACCTTCAATCAACTTGAGTTGAGTTTCACCGCCTTTTGATGATTTCCACTTCATTTTGATCTTTTCATAACATTTCACATTTTGGATCAAAAATCAAAAACTTTGGGTACGTTACGCGACCTGAAGATATTGACCGATTTCAAAAAATGTTTTTGCATTATGCTTGCATTTATGAATAGCAACTTTTTCGCACTATTGGATTTTAATCCGCAAACTTTTTCCTAATTCGACTCGGTCTAATGGGCGATTTCTCGTAAACAAACAAGGACAGTCTACGCGAGTATCTAGGAGCCTTGAAAGAAATGAGTCTATTAACATACGCGTATGTATGAATAATAACTTTACATAAGAAATTAAATTCATGATCTGTTGATATATTTAATTAAAAGGCCTAATAAATACTTGCGTATAGTTATCATAAAATAAAAATAAAACAATAAAACAAAAAGAAATTAATAAAAGAGATTACTTAGGATGTATAATTTTAATAAAAAATTAAAGTTCAGATGTTCGGTTCTTTTTTCTGAAGATTGTTATCTATGAAGAAATAAACAATGAAACGAAAAAGAATATTTTAAATACAATAAAACTAATAATTACGTTATATCTTTCAGCAACCAATATCGCCGACAACAATTGTAAGAAAATCAAAGGAAACAGTTTGGACGAAATGTTAACGGATACCGTCATGCATGACACTTGGCGGGAGCAAAATCAAAGAGTCGAGTCTAAGGACACGTCTAACATGGAGCCTAGCGAAATTATTGAAGACATCGACGAGTACACCGCATCCATAACTAAAATTTCCAGTCCGTCCTTGAGTACCAGTCAAAAGAACGATATTACTACACTTGTGCAAACTGACACGTGCAAAGTAGACGTGGCATATGCGGTTATCGAATCCAATCATCACCTAAAAACAGACGACAGCGTTGTGGAAATAGCCTCGTCACAGAGCAGCGAAAACGACTCCGTCAAATTGTACACGCCCGTCATTCAGGCCGACGACAAACAGATTTACTATTCATTTCCGTCGTCGAACATATTCTACTCGCAACCAGTATCGAGCCAAGGGAGTCTAGAAAGCGAGAGTGCTGCTACTTTGTACGCCACAACGTCGAATGACGTTATACGGCCACCTGTTATACAGAACACCGCTAATATACGTCAAACTGTAGTCATGGCTGAATCGATAAGTACCGATGTGATCACGAACGACAGTCAGAAGGCAGAAGTATCGAGTAATCAGCAAGCTGAACTTCTGCAAGAGAAAACAACCGATAATCCTCCCACTGGCAGCGATTCCTCGAGCAGGATAGTAGTAAGTAAATTACTTAAAAATCTTAAAAATGTCAAATTATATTTTGTAAAAGTATAATAACTATACATATATATATATATGCACACATATATACACACACACATATATATATATATATATATATATATATATATATATATATATATATATATAATTTAATTTATGTAAAAATGCAATAAAACTTTTGTTGTTGGTTAAGATAATGAGAGGCTCGTTTCTTTTTATTTGTTTCTACCTTGGAAACATCGTAGATTGAATGGAGTTTAAGTAGAACTACGTCTCTGATGAAAACTTATAGATACGTTTTATTCCTTTTTTTTGCGATAAAATATTTTTTTCTTGAGCCATGCAATCTTTCTCTCTCTCTCTGTCTCTCTTCAACCTCTCTTCTCTCCATAAACCCCGCGTTTAAATATCCAACAAAGCAATAGAATAAAATACTGGCGAGAAAGACGGTGCGGGGAGTATATGTTGTAACAGAAATTTCCCCGTACCTGCTCTCCAGTGAATATCTTGCGATTCTAACAGTGTGACGGGGATGCAGGCAGGACCAATCCTGCTGTTACGTCAACAAGACCTGCCTGTTTCTCTGAGGCCGCAGAGAATGCTGGAGCCGCAGACACATCCAACGCATCGGAAATCACTGGAAGGGAAGTTGAGCAAGAGAGAAACTTGCCGAGATTCCAGGGATCCAGAAAAACATACAACCGAAGGCCCCATAATGAAAGGTGAGTTTAATAAATATAATACGGGTCTAAACTATGCAGTGTCTCCCATATCAGCGGCGATGTAAGTCGTTTATGGACAGTTTATATCTTTCATATATTCTCACATTAATTATTGTTTGTTTTTCCTTTTTTGCGAATCGCTTTGTAAATGGATACAATTGTCGGGGTAAGTCTAATTACAGAGAAATATTGATATTCGTTGTGTTTTAGATGAAGTTTTCTCGAGAAACATGACGAGTAATTGAGTAGTGATAAATAAATTACAATTTACACATACATAGGATTGGAAAGTTATTTTTTGAAAATAAATCATTACTGTTACTAGTTACCCTTTGAAAAAAACTAATTCGTTACTGTTACCACTTCTCATTTCGAAAAAAAACATTTATTATCTTTATTTAAAAATCAATTTAACAAGTCATATTACAATTTATTTAACAAGTCATATTACAATTTTCGTTATCATCAAGTTTTGAAGATTCCTTTTTATGATTCTTTGCCACAAATATGCTTCATTCACATCCTACTCTGTAAATTTCTTGGAATGAAATTTTATTTAAAAAACAAAGTAATAGTTGATTCAGTTATTAATAAAAATGCTGTTACTAAGTTATTACTGGAAAAAGTAACGGTAACGGTAAAAGTAAAGCGATAAAAGTAAAGTGTTACTTCTCAACCCTACACACAGTATACACTGCCATTCAATATATAGATTGAAAAATAGTACATGAACATGAATGGTGAACTTTCCAACACATTAATAATACTTCAATGTATTTTTGTGCAGCAATTCCATGCATATCATGTCCATTATTTCACGCATTCGAAGTATCAGAGCCAAGCACGGTGTCTTCCCCCGAGTCACAAACAACCATAACGCCTGTCATCAACCTCGATTGATACCGCAATATATGCATCTACATGACCTCAAATTCCGCGTCTGCGGAAAAAATATTCAGGTAAGACATGTATACGATGACGACGCGATCACGATAATGAGCCACTGATATTGCTGATTACGTTTACACGGTAATTTAAAATCAGTTCAGTGTAGTACATATAATCTGCGTTTACATGAGCAGCAATAAAACCGATTTAATTTCCAGTGTTGTAACTGTTGGTGTGCATAGACAACCATATTATCATAACTATCATAGCAATCATAGCATTAACTGAATCATAACTAAGTTTAATTTTATATCGTAAAGAATTGTAGATAAAATTTATCTAAGTAAATATATACAGGATGTATAAATACAACTAATAGTTACAGCTAATGTAATGTAACTAGTAATCACATCAGAAATTGTCAAATTAATTTTATGCAGACGATACAAACGTAGACTGTGGTATCTGTGTAAAAACATAACTAAATTGGTCTTAGACTACTGTGCATACGTAATCGTTGATTCGCCGAAGAAAAATCCGGCGAGTTCAGTTCCACGATCGATTTTGAAAATTGTAGAGGTGTATTGATGTGTGTTTACATTTTCCGCAGATGACCTTATACGACACGTTCTCTGTAAATATCTCCGTGAAAAACAACATCAAAAACTTCACCGACCTATGCAAAAAAGCCACGTGGAAGCCGAGACTTTTTACTTCTCAGGCGCGATACGAAGCTTCGTCTAGTTCAAATCACATCGACAGTGATTCGCTCGCGAGTCGTTCGACTGACAATAAGACTGAACGTACAGCCGACGCAACGACAATTGTCGCACACGACGATACGAAGGAGAACCTGGATCCAGTTTCGAGGATGGTTTCTTGTAACGTTACCTCTGGTAACACAAGTCTGACGAACGTTGTCGACGACGCACACGCGACAAACGACACTAACCCAAACGCGTTAGGCCGAGCAATATGTAACACTTCTGTAGGTAGTAAGGATAATGACCGCAGCCAAAACTTGCGCATCGAGCATCGGGAGAGTGTGCAGCGCAAGCAGCCCACACCTGTTACGGAGGAGAGCAGCTGGTTGACTCGTAAACGTACAATACACAGCATTGATTCTGACTTAAATATTGTCCAAACGAATAAAAACGTTGAGAAAGTACTGCAAAACAATGTTACTGTCGCGGCGAATCGACGCATCGATAACAAGGGTAGCGACGGCTCGCGCGCGATGAATGACTCTCAGACATCACCCTCGCGCAATCTCTCATACACAACCGCGAACCATGCGAAGAGTAGTAGTTACGCGCATTCAGATCGAACGAGCGTCACGAGATCGCGGATCTGGGACCGGGATATCGTAAGTGTACCGAACATCATGTTCAACGAGCGTAGCATTTCGAACAAACAGATCGACGCGTGCGATTCCAGTCAACTGATCCGGTGCATGGATTTTCGCGAGGACGAAAGAAAGTGCAACGACGATTCCACTATCAGAGTCAGTATAGATCTGTGCAAGATACAGAATGTAATCAATCCTAAGCTAGAGTTGTTAGTGAGCGACGAGGAGGACAATAACGACAACGATGTCAGTGACGATAATGACAATAGGCTTCATCGTAAAAGCCGGTTGCGCGGCAAAGACGATTACACACAGCAGCAAGTAAAGTTTCGCGATTCCGAGACCAACGATAGCACGAAGCATTACCTGTTGAGAAACGGTAAATTACAAGCGCTCGGTCGAATAAACATCGACAAAAACGAGGCGCGAGATTCTCTTCATGCAAACGCGAATATCTTCAATCGATATCGGAAGCGAGAGCGTGAAAGCAGGTGTTTTGACAGACATAACAGATAGCACAATGTAAGATAAATGTCCATTGCTGTATAATAAAAGATATACAGTCGGTTGGGCGGAGTAAACGAGATTTACCGAACGACACAATTTTCATGCAACGTTCGTTAAGATAAAGTAACCGACACGATTTGTTTTTTTGTTGGCTCTTGTCTTCAAATTGTATCATAATTGCCAAATCCTTGTATAAACGCATTCTTTTTACACACGTTAGAGAGTAAGATTATTTTCTGTATTATATTGACGTAATAAAAATGATTTTACTTACATAAATATTCTTATCTGTGATTCTCTTTGTGTAGTACAAAATTAAATTTGGAGAATTTAAATAAAATAACCTATTTCATTTAATGTAGTATTATTCCTTGCTATTTAAAAATTCTTATTGTAAAAAGAGAAAGTTCATAATTATATATATTTTATATTAGAAAATTATAAATTAATTTATAAATTTATAATTATTATATAGAAACAAAGCTAATGTTTTATTACCAAATCCTGTCTCTATTTTATGAACTAATTAAGTTATATAAGAGTATTAAATAGAAGTAATGAATATAAGGGGATATGATTAAAATTGGAGAAAATGAATTTAATTTGTTTATTAAAACATCTTATACATATTACACCGCTGGGTCATCTCCTTTAGTAGTACGTGTGTAGATAAGTTGTGCATGATGTTGTATAACTTGCTTAATAAGACCCTTCTGTTGAAGTTCAATCAGAGCCCTTCTGGCAAGAGACCCTCTGATCTTCAATCTTTCACTGACAATGGAGGGTGTGATCAATTTGTATTGTGGAACCTCCTTCAACAGCTTTTCATACGTGGATTTGTCAAAGAGTACTTGATTATTTAACTTATCACGTACTTTTCCCTTGGACCACTTCTGCAAGTATAGTAAAGACAATATGTTAAAACCAATACTAACATTATATAGGCAACATTAAAGATATGGAATTTAAATCTCATCAGACTCATTAAATCAGTTTTTGCCTCCATGATTGGTCAAGTTGATAAGTGCACATCAATTGAGATCTATTTCATCAAATTATCTAATATAATTATCATGATTATAATAAAGTAACAACCTTCTTCTTAGCTTTACCACCTGATCCACCTTCCTTCTTCTTCTGAGTTTTCTGCGGTTGCTTAGAGGAGCTCTTAGTATCCTTTTTAGGAGGCTGCAATAATAGATGTAAAACAATGATTATGAATAAAAGAAAGAATACATATATGTTTTAGAGTTGTGAAAATTAACTTTTAATTATTTGAAACTTATAAAAAAATACAAAAAAAAATATTAATAAACAGTTGTTACGATTAACTCAGAACACTATGGATACACTAAAAGATAGGTTATATTCTTGTCAACTTGAAAAATTCGTTATTAATTGTATTTTATGCGATGGTTACTCTCTACTATCAAGATAAACGCAATTAATATTTTCTCTAGAAGCAAAACTAAATTAAAGCGATTATATTCGATGGATTGAATATAACACGTGGATTACACAAAGGCCTCATCGCCTTATCGTGAACAAAGTAAGCCGAATGTATTGTAATTTTGATGTACTATTTTACGAGAATCTATATTTTTTGCGAAATATATACGGATTTATCGTGAAATCGTGAGAGGTAGTCTTAAATATCACAGTTTATACGTAAATGCTCACCATGATGGCTGATGAAAGCAAAGAGCAAGAAAAGAAAGTTACGTGACCATGGTCTACTGCCGCCGCAATCCCACTTCCGCTCAATGTAGAAGGTGTCGCGTCGCATGCCCCAACGTGCTCCTACTCGCTCCAACCCACTCTGATTGGTCACGTCATCATGCGTCACGACACCAATCAGAGTGCGTAGCGAGTAGGAGCAAGTTGGGACATACGACGCGAAGAAACCTACAGAACGTAAAATCGCACGACAAGAAGTGACGTGTAGCCAATAAACTTCTAGCTTTTATGGAGGATTCACCTCCGCGGCGACGTACGACGTCCAATACGAGAACAGCTTTCCAATGGAGAATTGAATTCTCTATTAGAAAACCGTTCTCTTATGCAGGATTCACACCGCGTCCGATGTTCGATGCGGACGCGGTGTGAATCCTGCATTATAGTGAAACAGCACGTTGATTGGCTATCATGTTTCGTGTGTAGGGAATTAATAATAAATATTTTCCTCGAGCATAAAATCATAAAAAATAAAAAACTTAATTGGAAAGTTAAGAGAAAGATAACATTTTGCTAAGTAAGATAGAGTTTACGTGAAAAGATTTATAATTTTTTTGTTATTAGTTTCAAAGCCTTTTCGTGCTACGAGATATCATCGTTTACCGCGATACGAGGTCGTGATACCGAATTCGTATTATGTAATGGATTCACACCGCGTTCGATGTCCGATATCCAATAGGAGAATAGCTTTCTAATAGAGAATTCAACTCTCCATTGGAAAGCTGTTCTCTT
>NW_022639492.1:2204954-2205567 GCF_010583005.1 Odontomachus brunneus | reverse complement strand
GCAGTTTATACGTAAATGCTCACCATGATGGCTGATGAAAGTAAAGAACAAGAAAGAAGTTAAGCGACCGTAGCCTACTGCCGCTGCAATCCCATTTCCGCTTAATGCAGAATGTGTCGCGCGCATGCCCCAACGTGCTCCTACTCGCTCCAACGCACTCTGATTGGTCACGTCATCATGCGGACCAATCAGAGTGCGTAGCGAGTAAGAGCACGTTGGGACATACAACGCGGAGAAACCTACAGAACGTACAATCGCGCGACAAGAAGTGACGTGTAGCCAATAAACTTCTAGCTTTTATGGAGAACTCACTCCGCGACCGACGTACGACGTCCAATAGGAGAACAGCTTTCCAATGGAGAATTGAATTCTCTATTAGGAAACTGTTCTCTTATGCAGGATTCACACCGCGTTCGATGTTCGACGAGGACGCGATGTGAATCCTGCATTATAGAGAAACAGCACGTTGATTGGCATGTTACGTGTGTAGGGAATTAATAATAAATATTTTCCTCGAGCATAAAATTATAAAAAATAAAAAACTTAATTGGAAAGTTAAGAGAAAGATCACATTTTGCTAAGTAAGATAAAGTCTACGTGAAAAGATTCATAA
>NW_022639492.1:2204861-2204944 GCF_010583005.1 Odontomachus brunneus | reverse complement strand
TCACGTACTTTTCCCTTGGACCACTTCTGCAACTATAGTAAAGACAATATGTTAAAACCAATACTAACATTACATAGGCAACA
>NW_022639492.1:2204105-2204779 GCF_010583005.1 Odontomachus brunneus | reverse complement strand
GGTGCTACGAGATATCATCGTTTACCGCGATACGAGGTCGTGATACCGAATTCGTATTATCTAATGGATTCACACCGCGTTTGATGTCCGATATCCAATAGGAGAACAGTTTTCTAATAGAGAATTCAACTCTCCATTGGAAAGCTGTTCTCTTATTGGATATCGGGCGTCGTACGTCGGACGCGGTGTGAAATATGTTGTTTTTCCGTAAAAGCTTATTACGGAAGAAGATTATTACGGAAAGCAGCATACATTTCTTCAACTAGTGCAAAAAGTTCAGCTGGAAAGAACAAACTTTATATTTGTGGTTCTCTAATATGTCCAGTTCATTTTGAGCAATGGCGTAGGGTTACTAATGGTTAGGTGTACTCAGCTAATTATTGAAATCTGAATATTGAAATATGTCCAGTTCTTTGGCATGTATGTAAAAATTAACGAATATCAAGCATTGAATTGGCAAAAGTATAGGTTTGTTACTATACGTGAGTTCACAATATGTCATCGAAATACTAGGATTCGCCACTTAGCCCTTCGAGGCGCACTTCATGTTGATTACAGCGTGAGAATGCCAACTGGCAGTCCATACTTATATAGTCAAAGAATGTATCCTCTATCCACTGAGTAGAATTTTGGAACGCAGTCCTGGAGATTAATGAACGATGACGCTGAAGTCT
>NW_022639492.1:2203634-2204095 GCF_010583005.1 Odontomachus brunneus | reverse complement strand
CCTTTGGCATGATGTAAAAATTAACGAATATCAAGCATTGAATTGGCAAAAGTATAGGTTTGTTACTATACGTGAGTTCACAATATGTCATCGAAATACTAGGATTCGCCACTTAGCCCTTCGAGGCGCACTTCATGTTGATTACAGCGTGAGAATGCCAACTGGCAGTCCATACTTATATAGTCAAAGAATGTATCCTCTATCCACTGAGTAGAATTTTGGAACGCAGTCCTGGAGATTAATGAACGATGACGCTGAAGTCTCTGGGGACTCTAGTTCCGTCATGAACATTAAAATTACTAACGTTACTTCACTACCGCCAGAAGTATTCGCGAATGTGCCTGATGTAGATCTCGAAGAGAACGTTACGTGGTTACAGTCGGACACCGGTGACACGTCTTCTGTCGAAATCAAGTAAAAATTGGAGAAAGTGAATTTAATTTGTTTATTAAAACATATAT
>NW_022639492.1:2135724-2203624 GCF_010583005.1 Odontomachus brunneus | reverse complement strand
TACGTGGTTACAGTCGGACACCGGTGACACGTCTTCTGCCGAAATCAAGTAAAAATTGGAGAAAGTGAATTTAATTTGTTTATTAAAACATATATATTACACTGCTGGGTCATCTCCTTTAGTAGTACGTGTGTAGATAAGTTGTGCATGATGTTGTTCAACTTGCTCAATAAGACCTTTCTGCTGAAGTTCAGTCAGAGCCCTCCTGGCAAGAGACTCCCTGATCTTCAATCTTTCACTGACAATGGAGGGTGTGATCAATTTGTATTGTGGAACCTCCTTCAACAGCTTTTCATACGTGGGATTGTCAAAGAGTACTTGATTATTTAACTTATCACGTACTTTTCCCTTGGACCACTTCTGCAACTATAGTAAAGACAATATGTTAAAACCAATACTAACATTACATAGGCAACATTAAAGATATGGAATTTAAATCTCATCAGACTCATTAAATCAGTTTATGCCTCCATGATTGGTCAAGTTGATAAGTGCACAACAATTGAGATCTATTTCATCAAATTATCTAATATAATTATCATGATTATAATAAAGTAACAACCTTCTTCTTAGCTTTACCACTTGATCCACCTTCCTTCTTCTTCTGAGTTTTCTGCGGTTGCTTAGAGGAGCTCTTAGTATCCTTTTTAGGAGGCTGCAATAATAGATGTAAAACAATGATTATGAATAAAAGAAAGAATACATATATGTTTTAGAGTTGTGAAAATTAACTTTTAATTATTTGAAACTTATATAAAAAAAAAAATACAAAAAAAATATTAATAAACAGTTGTTACGATTAACTCAGAACACTATGGATACACTAAAAGATAAGTTATATTCTTGTCAACTTAAAAAATTCGTTATTAATTGTATTTTATGCGATGGTTACTCTCTACTATCAAGATGAACGCAATTAATATTTTCTCTAGAAGCAAAACTAAATTAAAGCGATTATATTCGATGAATTGAATATAACACGTGGATTACACAAAGGCCTCATCGCCTTATTGTGAACAAAGTAAGCCGAATGTATTGCAATTTTGATGTACCATTTTACGAGAATCTGTATTTTTTGCGAAATATGTACGGATTTATCGTGAAATCGTGAGAGGTAGCCTTGAAAACCACAGTTTATACGTAAATGCTCACCATGATGGCTGATGAAAGTAAAGAACAAGAAAGAAGTTAAGCGACCGTAGCCTACTGCCGCTGCAATCCCACTTCCGCTTAATGCAGAATGTGTCGCGCACATGCCCCAACGTGCTCCTACTTGCTCCAACGCACTCTGATTGGTCACGTCATCATGCGGACCAATCAGAGTGCGTAGCGAGTAAGAGCACGTTGGGACATACAACGCGGAGAAACCTACAGAACGTACAATCGCGCGACAAGAAGTGACGTATAGCCAATAAACTTCTAGCTTTTATGGAGAACTCACTCCGCGACCGACGTACGACGTCCAATAGGAGAACAGCTTTCCAATGGAGAATTGAATTCTCTATTAGGAAACTGTTCTCTTATGCAGGATTCATACCGCGTCCGATGTTCGACGCGGACGCGATGTGAATCCTGCATTATAGAGAAACAGCACGTTGATTGGCATGTTACGTGTGTAGGGAATTAATAATAAATATTTTCCTCGAGCATAAAATTATAAAAAATAAAAAACTTAATTGGAAAGTTAAGAGAAAGATCACATTTTGCTAAGTAAGATAAAGTCTACGTGAAAAGATTCATAATTTTTTTGTTATTAGTTTCAAAGCCTTTTCGTGCTACGAGATGTCATCGTTTACCGCGATACGAGGTCGTGATACCGAATTCGTATTATGTAATGGATTCACACCGCGTTCGATGTCCGACGTACGATGTCCGATATCCAATAGGAGAACAATTTTCTAATTGAGAATTCAACTCTCCATTGGAAAGCTGTCCTCTTATTGGATATCGGGCGTTGTACGTCGGACATTGACGCGGTGTGAAATATGTTGTTTTTCCGTAAAAGCTTATTACGGAAGAAGATTATTACGGAAAGCAGCATATTGATTGGCTGTCGCGCGAACTTCCGCCGCGCGGCAAGCATTCCCGCGTTCTGTGTGTAGGAGCCATAAGAGTCGGATAGGCTTATGCAGGACTCACACCGCGTCCGACTCCGACGTATAACATCCGATATCCAATAAAAGAATAGCTTTCCAATAGAGAATTGAATTCTATATTAGAAAGTTGTTCTCTTATTTGATATCGGACATCAGATGCAGTGTGAATCTTGCATTAGCACCTAGATCCTTACACTTTTTGTACATCTTTTATTCCTAATAAAAAAAAAAACGAGGTCGTGATACAACTCAATAACTAGTTAGATGGATTTTTAATTTTAAGTAGCACAACTCAGTGACGCGCGCGCGCGGTTCAGATGTTCTCTACTTTCAAATAACTTCATGACTGACCAAAAGGACTTTTCCTTGTCAATCGAGCATATTTATCGATAGGTGAAAAAAATTTTTTTATTTTCAAGTAATGTTACTCAACGACGAGTCAGCAGCACTCGCTTCAGGAGTGGCCGCAGCAGCATGGCGTTACTTCAGCGTGCGTATCGCACGCGATCCGGTTTTCCGCGGGTCTGACGACCGGACGATATGAGTCGATCGGCGGATTAACGTCACCACGCCGACTGAACGTCGCTGAACTCATCGCGAGTCGATCAGCGATCCGCCCGGATCAGCCGCCGGCGACGAGAGGTGAGTCCAGAGAGAACCGATTTGCAGGTTGAGGTTACCTTCACCATCAAACTCGTAGACGTGTCACACCGCGTCCGAGCGCAAGACACAGTTGCGTATGTGCGATACGTACGTGTCACTCCATTTATCAGATGCCTCGCTCACTGTCGACAGCTGGAAATGCACATCGCCTTTAATCAGCTGTTCGTGGTACGTGTAACGAGTGATATCGCAGTTAACCCCTTGCCATACGATTTAATTAAAAGTAATTTTCTGTGTTTTCACACTATCCAATTCTGTACTGCGTCTCTGTGAACATAGCGATCACAAGAAAAACCACGTATTTCAGTTTATAATTCATAAATGTTATTGTACACAATTCTCAATTCATACAGTATTCATCATTGTATCTTTTGACTGAAGAAACATGTGACGTGTTGGAGACGTAATTTGAGGTCAAGGGGTTAATAGATCATATTGTTGGAGTTTTCTTTAAAATAAAGTATGATATCTGTTCTTTATAGCTGCACCGCTGAACTGGTGCAATAAGTTAGAGTGAGTGATAATATGCTTGTTTTGCTTTAACTTATTGCACTAGTTCAGCAGTGCAACTACAAAGAATAGACTACTAGACCTGAAGGCTCCTTGATCATTTGATCATTATCATTTGATAATTATATGTCATAGCAACAGTGTTTACATTCCTGAAGATTTACTATAAATATTGGATAATTATTCCAACAGACTAGAGTATGCTATTGCAATACAGTTATCAATTATATAATATTAATATTCAATGGATATGTGGATATTTAAAGAGTTTCCCAAGTTATGTCTTTTTAATGCTTTATTGTAATGTTCTGTTAAATGTATCTTGTTTCTGAATTGATTGTGTTTCATTATATAGTCAGTGTACACTGTAATGCAGAGAATTCTTATCGATGAATATTATAATGTCCAAAGGATATGTGGATGTGTAAAAAATTTTCCAAGTTATATATCAACGATACTGCTTCACTATAATGTCTAGTTAAATGTATCTTGTCTCTGAGTTGATTCTATTCCATCATACAGTCAATAGGAGAAAGATTGCAGCACTTTGAGCTCAATGAATTTCAAAACTTATTCAGTATCCAATAAGAGAAGCTGTTTTTTTAAAAATCCTTAAAAAGTAAATTTTTCTATGGAACATCTGATGTATCCTGGAGTTCATTGAGGTAAGAATGCTGCAACTTTTTTTCTACAAACTATACATAATGTTCTGCTCCTTCTTTCAGACAGTGCAGACTTTTCCACTTCGTACGATCAACGTTGGCGCGGCCATAAAATGCTGCCACTTACGCACAATTCGCGTAGTCTCGACTCACGCTGCAGCTTCGGCAGTCGGATAAAGGAGAAGCTACTTGGTTGGAAGCGTCTGATCTTCTCGGACGAGAACACGCGGAATCTTTTTCTATTTCTACTCGTGAACCTGTCGTTTGCGTTTGTCGAGCTGCTGTATGGAATATCGACCAACAGCCTGGGGCTGATTTCTGATAGCTTCCATATGTTCTTTGACTGCACTGGCCTGTTGTTCGGCTTAGCAGCGTCCGTCATCACAAAGTGGCGGGCAAACGAGCGTTATTCATACGGCTACGTTAGAGCCGAGGTATTAGGCGGTTTCGTGAATGGGCTGTTGCTGCTGTTCATCGCCTTATTCATCATGTCAGAGGCAGTGGAGAGGGCGATCGAGCCGCCGGAGATCAAGCATGAGAGGCTTTTCGTCGTCTCCGTGTTGGGACTCATAGTGAATTTAATAGGCATATATGCATTCAAACACGGCCACGGTCATGGCCACAGTCACGGCCACAGCCACGGATCGGCCGGGCACGGTCACTCGCATTCCCATTCGCACGACAATCACGGCTACTCCCTGCTGAATCACCATGATTATAATCACCACGACATCGAAATGGAGGCGTCTTTCAGCGGCACGAACTCGCAAATCATGAAAGGCGTTTTCCTGCATATTCTGGCGGATACTCTCGGCTCCGTGGGCGTCATTATATCGGCGTTATTGATGCAGATGTTCGGCTGGATGATTGCCGACCCGATCTGCTCCATGCTTATAGCAGTATTGATAGTCTTAAGTGTGATCTCGCTGATGAAGGAATCGTGGGAGGTGCTAATGCAGAGACAGCCGATCGCCCTGGACCGTGTGCTGCCGCAGTGCTACAACAAAGTGACGCAGATGCCGGGGGTGTACGGCGTGCAGGAGCCGCATTTTTGGACACTCTGCTCCGACGTGTACGTCGGCTGCCTAAAGCTCGAAGTGGCCCGCGAGGTGGACCCCAAGTCCGTCGTGATGAACACGCAGAAGATCTTCCAGGCAGCGGGCGTGAGACAGCTCACGGTCCAATTGGATTACGCCCCTATGTGATCCATGAAAGGCACGCGCGTCGTCAAGTGTTCTTACCGGTATGCCGCCACCGCCGCCGCCGAAGGTGTGTTCGTTTGCGGGATATGTCATAAGGAGGCGCGAAACACGGCGGTGTTGCAGAACATCTTCGCTGTGTTGAGAGTATGCGGCGGCTGTTGCTGCGCCCTGTGCGTGTTAAACAGCGGCGAGTACCGTCTCGGACTGCAGATCGTTTGAGAGAATAATTTACGTATGCCTTACGTGTATATTATGGATGAAAGACGGACTCACCGGCGCAGGAACCGATTGAGGGACATTCTGACCATATTTCTGCATTTCGAATTAAATTTACTTGTATAGGCTTAAACTGTTGGCACACAGAGAAATATAAGTAGTAGTCAAATTTCAGCAGTAAGTGAATCGATCAGTCACGCTCGGGAATTACCGAGAACGTAATACTGTTACGTTGATATTCTCGATTGTGATTAGTCAATTTACATACTGCTTAAGTCTTCCCGCTTACGTTTTTCCGTGTGCCACAGTCTTTAAGACTTTTGTTTCCTCGTTATGCTTATCTTGATTGATGATGATAGAAGAAATACGCTAGAAATTCTCGCAAAATATGTTAATGTAAAACGATATATCCGTAAAATGACATGCTATCAAACGAGCAGATCTGTGAAATATTTTGAAAACCTTTTCCGTTTGCTTTACCTGGCATCCGTGGATGGTGTCGCATCATCCATAGATTTGTTTTATGGAACGTTTCACGAAACTTCTCTTTTGCTTTGTTAATTGTAAGATTAACGTAGTTTGCGATTTACTTTTTAACTGTGCAACTTCTTTAATTTTATGATTATTTATTGATTATTACAGCAAAAAGAATGTTCTCGGTATTTTAATTGCTCTCAATCGACCTTACAAATGTTATTTTATAAACATATATCCTTTTGTATTCTTTCACTTCTGACGTTATCGACCAAAATAATCGTAACGAGGGATCAGGAGCTTCAATAAAATTTTTAGAGCACGATTGTACGGCGAATTCGAAATCCGCTTCCCGTCGGCATTCGTGCGAATATAGGACGATTATAAGATTTTTTTTCTTTCTATTCTGGAATACGAAGCGAGTGTCTAATCATTGTTCGTTTATCATCGTCGTAAATGCCTCATCAAACTACAGGCTTATCTCTGTTTGTACGGACTTCGACTTGTAAGCGCTCGTTTGACTGAGCATTTTGCAGAACCACATATACAGGTGAGACACATAAAATGTATGGTAGGTGAATATCTCTAAAATTATGGGGGATAGAAAAGAATTTTGTCAGGCAGAGTTTAAGTTTAATGTTTGTGCTTTTTACTATAAAAATTACATCTTTCGGATATATTTATTTTTCTCTATACAAAAGTGCGTCAAGAATTTAATGTTTTAATGTCTGTACTAAAATTATGTATATTGGAAAATATATACTTCCATTACGAAAAAAAGGAGAGAGAGATACGATCGTGAGATTTCTTTGATACATTCATATAGAAAAAATAAATATAAAAAGAAAAAGAACTATAAAAAAATTAAAAATATAGCTTCCAAAATATTTTAACCTTGCTTGATAAAATTTGTTTTTGTTAGTTTTTTCGGAAATATTCATTTTTCATGCTTTATGTATTTCATCTGTATGATATAGTCGCTCGTGATGTAAGAGAGTATATATATATATATATATATATATATATATATATATATATATATATATATATATATATATATATATAAAAGTATATAAGTATATATATATATATATATTATATATAACGTCGCTTAGGTCAGTTTTTTATTTTTGCAATAATACTTTAAGACATGTTTGTAAAGATATTTTTTAACGAAGTCTTTGAAATAACGAATATAGTGCCGTTTGTGCATTGATTGACGTTATTCACGTATCCTCTGAAATTCAGTTGTAAATTTGGGATATGAAGTACGTAGGAAGAAAGAGAGAGACAGAGAGAGAGCGCGTGAAGAGATCAACGTGAGTGGCCATAGGAACTGGAGGACAACTGCCAGAAAGCTAGTCATCACGTGCATTGCCGTGCAGGATAAGAGAGGACACGTATCGCATTACGTAACGGTAATGCGGCACAGACGAATACTTTCGCACGAGTATACCCGCCGTTTCATAACATTTCGAGAGAGACCTAACAAATTTTGCGATTTATATTTTCCGTCCATGCTAAGTATTTACTTCCTTATTTTATCGATAGGTTGAATTGACGAAAAAGAACAAAAGAAAGAAAGAAAATGCAACTTAGCATGCATGGAGCATTCGTTGATTATTTTGGTTGTACATACATATGAATTGTTGTACGAATTTGTTATTGTTGAGTAGACCGACGTTTATTGTAGCTAAATAAATGAAATACTGTGAACCTATAAAAATTATAAAATAGACCGGTCGTCTGCGAGAGTAGATCAGAACGTTCGCAGAAGCCCGAAGAGTATGTGCGTTCTGAAATGCTCTTCGCTTCGCTATCGTAATATTTTCTTCGATGATTTAATGATGAATTTTTTTGGACCTATGAAGAATCCGTACGGATGGTTGGAAACGATCATGCTATGTCGAACGCCTGGAGATCGATTATGAATCTTCCTCTTCCTCAAATGCATGAAGAGAAAATTGCATAATAAAAATTATAATTAAATATTATATTTTATAACAGGAATATATCGATATTCCGTCTTAATTTATTAAGCTTTTGTTTTATGTATACTACTATTTATGCTATACATATATTTTAGATATTAAAATTATTATTTTGTTTTATGTATACTATTTATGCTATACATATATTTTAGATATTAAAATCTACTATTAAAAAATTTACTCTATGTTAGTTAATTTACTATGGCCTATATTAATAGTTATTACTTGAAACCTCTCACTTCGATTTGAATTTAAATTTAAATGTGAGTTTTTTAATTGAATTTCGGTTGCAAATATAATGTTAGATATATCATACAATTCAAGTATAGAAAATAGGGACTTAACGTTTAAAGTTTCACATGAGACATGTTTCAAGTGACAACTATTAATACAGATCTTATGTTCCTTAGCAAAATAAATTCTACTGATAGTTCATAGCTGTACGATTAGAAAACGTAAAATTGAAAATAATTTATATGAAAAGAGTAATATATATTCTCTTAGTAAACTTGTGAAAACGTAGAAATGCTTTCGAATGTTTTTAAGTCGTAAAATCTTTATTGTTTATGAGTTTACACCGAAGGAGAAGATTCATATCGACGCGTGCTGACTTAGAAGTAACAATTTCATAACATTTTTCAAAAGATAGACATAGGAAATTAGGGACGCTTTTACATTCCGTGTGTATCATGTATCATACATACAAATAGAGGTATAATCGTGACGTTACTTCCAATTGTAATGACGCAAGCCAAACTATTGACTCTATTCATTACATAAATAAGTATGTCGCGATGGAATTATTTCGAGGAGGAAATTTTGAGAACACGTGCGTCGCGTTTCAACAGCGACAACGAGTAAAGCCCCTTATAGAAAGCCAGGCAACAGGTAATAGGAACAAGAAATAGCTAATGAAAAACTATATTTTCACATGTGCATGGGTTTCCATTGGCTATTCCCTGTTTCTATGCCTGACATTTTGTAAGGGTAACATGTGATTCTAGGTAAACGCAATAGCCGGGAGCTGTGAAGTGCGATTAGGGAAAACACAATTTCTGTTACTTTTACTAATATTTTGTTTATATATATATAAATATATAAATATATATATATATATATATATATATATATATATATATATATATATATATATATATATATACATATATACACACATATACCAGAAATGCGCGGGTAATTGTTATAAGAAGAAGAAAAAATGTGTAAATAATAAAGATAAGTACTTACAACTGACTTTTTGTCTTTGACGTACACCTATTCAAGCTAGTGATAATCATCGACGTATTACTGAAGATTTGAAGCGTCTAAGCGCGAGTGTGTGCAATAATGTCAGTAATTCACGATAATCGATTGTTTGAACGGTGTATTATTAACTGCTCAAGTATCAATCAGTTACGTAATCTTTTTAAAATTTCTCTTTCTCTCTCTGTATGTTTCTTTTTCTTCTTTTTTATATCTTTTTGAAATTGTACAGTAAATATTCATCTGTACAGTTAGTTAGTAAATCAGGAACATATCGACATTCTATTTTAATTTATCATCTTTATGTGTTATTTATATTTTAGAGGAGTTAAAATTTACTATTACAAAAAATTACTTTCTTAATAAAATAAATTCAACTGAATATATTGCTACTACTAGAAATCATGGTAAAATTGAAAAGCATATAGAAGAAACTTATAATATTCTTCTTGATTCTATTTTTATGGTAATATCCGTTGTTTTTTACAGTACACAATGTTTGCAGAGTCTATTATCTCTCGGTGATAAGTAGTAAAACAAAACGGACGTATCGACCTTGGTCTAATCTCTTTCGTGAATTTCCACGTCTTAAAGTCGTTTTGAAGCGATTGAACTGACTTACGTTATCAAGAGATGAAGCTTCAAACACATATTACATTTATTTAGAGGATATGTGTACACATATAAATACATAAATATTTATAATAAAATTACTCAAGTTGATTCCACACGTGGGTTTCTCACGGCTGCATGTCTCGCGGATCACCGCACTTGTCGCTTCGTCACGCAATCAATGTGTAAATTTACGTGTATATACGTGTATGGTGTATATACGTGTATGTAATCTCTCCATGTGTTGTGTGTGTGTATATAACATCAGCTTCAGTCTTGCCGAGTGTCGGTTCTCTCATAAAGTGAGCTCACAAATGTAACAGACCGCGCGCCGTTCTCCTTTCGTCTTCATCTCTCGTTGCGCGCGCGGTATAATCGAAACTTCTTATGTACATAGTAAACTATCAAAAATGAGAAAATTCGTCGTACACACACGCTCGAGCGCGAGCACTTACGTATCTAATTGGACGATGAAGTGTCGCGGGCCGTTGCCTGGGAGAGCATCGCGAAACGAGTACACAGCGGAGAATTGTCTCCGATGAGCGTTGTTTCGGATAATAAAAGCACCAGTCGAAAGTCTGAGATCATACAAGTGTGCACGAAGTATAAAAAGATAGGCCGAAGCGATAATCTGCAAGTTTGTTGAACATTTCTTAGTCGGAAAATCCGCACTCTTTTCCGTTACTTCTTCCTGCATGTATAAGCGCCCAGTGAGCAAAAAACCAGAGTTTGTTATTGCAATGTTACTCAATAGTCTGAAACATTTCCTAACATGTAGTTTTTAACGAGCCAATATTTGCAACTCAATATTTATAATATTTATAATATATTTTTGAGGAAATGATATATTTATCATAGAAGATAATATATTTCTGTAATATTTTTGAAATTTTTGTAAAACATTAAGTGGAAATGTTCAAAATACACATAAAATGAATACCTTAATGTTAATCTAATGTTTTTTGTTTACTGAGTAGTTTCTCGCGTATTAAGACAGCTCTCGATCAATCATATCTAGCTTGACCAGTGACGAATTTTCCGACGGGTGTTAAATAAATGGAGTATTACAAATTGACGGTGAAAAATTGACATCTGCGACAGTATAGTACGTCGAATATACCGTTTGAAATGTGACACCTATCACGGTTAAACGTAACTGCACATTTTTCTTTTTTATGTTTCGATATGTTACATTCGCAGGCGTATCGTATCGAGGGATGTAAAATAGGATAACTTCTTGTTTAGCCATACTGAATTGTGGAAATTTGAAATCGTGGGGATATGGAGATCTTCCTTTGTCTGTTTTAATGTGACTTTGAAATCGATACATTTTCGGAACTTCGTGTAATAAAATATCATGATAAAATTAACGACGAGTTTCGCAACGATTTTGACGCTAAAACGACTTTAAGAACCGTAAATAAATATTTTAGGAATATTTCGATTTCTAATAAGGACTGGTGAGATTTCTAATAAGGATTAATGAATACTTTTTTCCTTTTCCATTCCTTCCCTTTCTCATGTAGTTCTTATTTTATTTTGTCTATTTTCTTACGATACTTTACGTTTGTTACAAATGATCTCAGATCTTTGACCGGTCACTTGGCATATATGGCGTAACTCAAGAACCAACAAAAATTCGCCGCGTTTCGCTAATCGCTCTTCTTCCTTTTTTTATTATTTTCATTGATGGTTCCAGTTGAATGGCAGTTATCATTGGTGCTATTGATCACGATCAATCGATCGAGATCACGCCGCATCACGTTGTTCTCGGTTGGTGTAAAATGCAGTTCGGATCGGGTTCGTCGCGAGTCGATCGCGGGAATTCCCAAGACGTTCGGTCGATCTCAAAAGAGACGAAGGAGGCCGCGTGTTAACATCGATAAAGGATATCGAGGTATGCCGCAGCGCACGCAGGGTGCATTTGACGCCAAATGCGACTGTGAAACTCAATTAGTTCGCACAATAATCGGTTATCGCGGACGATCCTATTCTTTTTCCTTTCTCTTTTCTTATCATTATTAGACGAAGGACACGCAGAATCTAACGATCGAGCTTAGCGCTGAAGGCGCGGCACGAAGACCGAGAGTCTTCGAGTAGTACTACGATTTTGGCAGTTGTCTTATAATTACATAATTACTTTATACAACAATAGTAGCCGTCGCTGCCTCACATACTCTTTATTGTAGAATTATTCGAGTATTTTTCGACTTTCTTTCTTTCACGTCACTGCCGCGAAACATAATATACGCACGTACGCGCATATATAGCATTTATATGTGTATATATGTATGTGTGCGTGTGTATATGTGTATATATGTGTGTGTGGTGTGTCTAAACCATTTAAAATTTATTCTATAAAATTTCTCCAAGTCCCCAACAACGCGCCACCCGGTAAAGCCACCATTTCGGTCCGCATTTCGTCGATCGCGGTCAGTTGTAACATTTAATAATAGTGTGATCATGATCTATCGCTAATAATATATTACTCTGAATCGTATCTTACACTCCATCTAACAACAACGAACGTTACTTATGTAATCGCAACAGCCTCTTTTTCCCTCCCTTCCGTTAAATATCCTCGTTTCAATCGCTTAATAAGTATTTTCATTCTCTCTCTTTTCTCTCTACATGTTTTCTTTTATTTCTTTTTCTTTCTTTCCTTTTCTTCGCCATCTGAATAATTTTATGAAGACTCCTCCGCGGCACCGGATGCCTCGCTACAATCTTCGTTCATCCGACGAGATTGGGATCGACTCCTTGGATATTGTAATATTAATGACGACATCTGATTGTAAATATAATAGTGAATTATAAAGATGATAAAAATAATGATATTTGTTGACAAATATTTTGCACACACGAAAATTTATATCAAACCTTGCGTTCTTGCGCTCGAGAAATTAAAGAACTTACTTACATAACACGAAAGTACGTGACAAGATACGAAGTAGGCGAATGTATTGTAATTTTACATGTTGAGTAGCCGGGTTATCAATATTCATTCTAATAATGATAAACATTTAAGAATAAATATCTCGTGTTCGTCAAAAAGCAAAGTTACTCACGCGATATGTTTCCTACTTTCATGTGGATACTTCTCCGTTCGTTTTCATTCGTGTAATATAATAATAAATGTTATGAAGAAATTAACGAGTTCTGCAGCAAAATTGAAACGACAAAATGACTCTTGGAACAGTAAAAGAATTTTCTAAGAATATTTTTCGGTTTGTGGTTCGTTCAAAGAAAGAAGTAGAATAATTCCACTTATTAGAATGTCGAAGACTATCATTCGCCGGAAGACCCTAATTAGCCGAACGCTCGTTTCAATGTCGTCGGCGTTGCAATCTCCGTAGGCGTCGGATGAGCGAAAGTGCGTCGCACCTCCACGTCGTTTGACCTGAAAGCGACTCGTTTTCTCGAGAGCTAACAATCGCTATAATCTACAGAGCTTAAATCGTAAATGAGTGCGCCGATGCGCAGGAAACGAAATCACAGTAAGACGAAAATCCACAAAGTTAACACTCCACGTTTCTTTCCTCCTTTTTCTCCTCTTCGCTCAAGTTCCCCTCTTCTTTGTTTTTCTCATCGCCGCTGCCGATAATCGACGTTGATGCTCGCTCCAATATATGACTTCGACTTACAAACCCTTTAGCACAATTTACGCTACATCACCGTGCCGTGCTGTCTAGATGGAGAGAATTTTATAGTGAAAATTATTATATAATTTACAACCGAGAAACACATCGCGACATTATGCTTTGATTTGTCATTCTTTCGTCTCATACGTGCTATTTATATTTTAGAAACCGAAGTCTGCTATTAAAAAAATTTACTAAATTTAATTCAACGTTTAGTTTGTATATCGGAAACTTTATGTGAATCTTTTAGTTTTTGAAAAGTACGTGAATTATGTTATAGTTTTGCACATTTTTTTGAATGGCCCATCATCAACATCTAATCTATTCACTGTGCAAAATAATCTCTATTGACAGTCTATTTTTGCACCACTAGGAAATATGATAAAATTGGAAAGAATCTATATATGAAAAATCTATATATAAGCTATAATATTCTCTCCGTGTATAACTTCGTTCCGATTTTCAAAGATTTCGCTCGAGGGCTGCCCATATATCCTCTCCCTCGATTTACAGGATCATTCGATCCTCAGCGTTCACTTGCTCGTTGCTTTTCTCGTGTCTGCTCTCTCGCTCTCTGAATCCCTCCATTTGCACACATTATGTGGTGGTGTGAATCCTCCATGAAGAGATCAATCTCTTTCTCTCTTTCTCTCTCTCTCTTTCCTGATCCTCCGATCGATCGATTCTTCCTCGCCTCTTGGCAAGAACTATGCCAGGATAATTCCTCCGGAATGCCGTTCACGGGCCTTTCATTTCTTCTTGCCCCGACCGCTCTTCTGCACCTTTGTGATCTTCAAGCGGCAGTTGGAGCCGCCGGTGTACACTACCTCGGTCCGGCCGCCCTCCTCGGCCGCGGTCACCAGGGCTTTCACCGACCTCACGTGTACGTCCTTGGCGCTGATCTCCAAGCTGGTACCAGGATAACGGTCGCGCACGCATTTACCTACGCTGGTAGCCTGCGTCTCTGTGAGCTCGATCCCGTCCAGGCACAGCCACGTCAGGCATTGCAGGTGCGTAAGGATCGTCTGCACGAACACGTGCTCCATTTGAACCCTCTTGGCGCTATCAGTGACGATCAGGCCGTTCGCCCGCAGGAAGCTCAGGCCGCAGAGCTTCAGGTACTTGGAAATCTGCCGCATCGTCCTGTCGCTGTCCTCCAAAGTCACTCGCCAGAAGTTGATCCTGAGCGACTGCAGGCTACGGAAGTGCGCCGCCAGGCAGCAGAAGAAGTGCTGCAGGATCTTGTCGTCGATGAAGAGGAGGGAGCCGCTGCTGCCACCGATCGTCGACTTGTCCAGTGACAGGTCGAGCTCGCTCAGCGATGTGAAGCCGGCCAAGAACGGCAGTAGCAGTGGTCCGCGCAGTGCCAGGCGATCATTCACTGTCACCTGCAATCAGAAATTATTCCCTCGGCAGACCTTATCGGGTGCAATTTGTTTCGTCGGCGTTCATGCCGGATAAATGAGAGACGGGGAGAACGAGAGATGCGTGTACAGGGTGTTTCAAGCGTGGTAAGCGCGATCACCCTTGCATCTACATATTAATATCTGAGTGGAATATTCTATGAGGGGAAGTAATCAATAATAATAAGAATAATCTTTATTAACGGGAAAATTTTTTGGTATACATAAAAGGAAATGGACAAAGAGGAAAAGAAGAAAAAATACAGTTTATAGATAAGATAAAGATATTATAGGTAAAATAATTATAGATAAGAGAAAGAAGAACATAAAAAGAGTTAATAATTAGTACAATGAATGTGGTACGTGTCTCTAATTAACAAATATGCTTTGTCCATGTAGTCATATGTCGTTGATCTTACGCTCACAGATCTCTTGGGCGATTTTGAATTGATTCTATTTCTTGTTTTCTTTTTCTATCGACTGTGTCGAATGAATAAAGAAGCTGTGGAGGTTCCTCGAGCGACGGGCGATCGAGAAATGCGAGTCTTTTTTCGGGAGAAGACCGCGTCTCCGGGGAGGATCAACAGGATAGAACAGAATCTTACGCCTCATTTAATTTCGAGTGGCCTCCACTTTAACGGGTTTGCAACTGAAGACTTTAACGTAACGATGTTTCGACTCTTTCGAGAACTTGAGAAGATGAGTCTCGAAGTCGGGAAAATTTCATTTCGCTTAATCCTCTCGAGTTTTCGAAAAAACAAAATAAAAGGAAGAAAGAAAGAAAGAGCAATAATGGATTAAATAGTTATATAGTGCCATCAACTCGAAGATCCGTGTAAAGACATCTAATTAATTATATCGACAACGACCGGAGCTCTTGCACACACACACACACACACACACACACATACACACGGTGATCTCGACGATCCCCTGTCGCGGTGAGATCGCTAGCAAATTGCTTGCAGAATACGCCTACGACAATTTACTCCCGAGACATCCTGTACACAGGACAGGAGTGTGAGGTGGAATCGGGATGGCGGGGACAACGAAGACGAATGTCGGTCCGGGCCGTCCTTATTTATCGCCGTCGTGGTGCAGCCGACTGTAATTGCGTGTGTAATAGAAAATATATGAATTATAGATAAGAAGCGAGAGAGATCGCGACAACGGGAGATGGCGGGGCATTCCGGCCACGGAATCGGCATTCCGGACGCGAAATGGGGTAGTTACCCCGAATATCGCCCTCTTTTTGTAAGAATCTACCATTCTCTAACCATTCCGGCGAACACTCAAACGATGCCGAAGACAACGGGCTGCAGTTACATTTAACGTTTAACGCGACGGTTCGATTTTAAGTTTCACTTAAACGGTAATAGACGTTAAAGGAGCCTCTCGAGTATCCAATCGGCGAACTGCGGAAAAAGAGCTCGTTCGGATGCCAAATCGCGGACGTTAGCGCGTGGAAGCCGTAGTTGGATCCCGATCAGTCGATTGATATTTCTGAATGCGCGGCGAACATTGAAATTGTATTCATTTCACAGGAGAATCGTAATCTCGTATCTCTCTTGAGTGGAACTCCATCTGAAACGCCAACCGTGTCACCCGAATTTAAATGCTTCATCATTCATACAGCGTGAATCCTTAAAATAGTCGAGAAAACATTTTTAATCAAAATTGAAAAACGAATTTAATCTATTCTACCGAAAAAGAATGAATCTGATGTCTCACAGGTACAAATTTGTTCCAATCCACTGAAATTTACATTCACTCGTGCGGATTAAATATCCATTCTAAGTCCGTATTTATACCCTATGATCAGAAAGTACCGGGAATTTTTTATTTAAACGTACCGCGCATGCGGGAACCGGTTTATTTTTTTTTCTTATGTTGGTACGACCTTAAGACGCACATCTGTCAGGTTTTAGTGCCATCCAATCATTAGTGTCTGCCTGGCGTTTGTTTACATCAGTCAACTTTTTTCAATTTGTCGCATTTTACCATGGATAATGTTGTTGAACAAAGAGTTTGTTTGAAATTTTGTGTTGCGAACGAAATTTCGTGTGCCGATGCACTGAAAATGTTGCAAAAAGCATTTTGCGAATCTGCTCTATCAAAAACAAGAGCATACGAGTGGTATAAAGACTTTAAAAGTGGTCGTATAGTGGTGGAAGATTTGCCTCGTTCCGGACGTCCATCGACGTCGAACACCGATGAAAACGTGAAGAAAGTGAAAGAAATGGTGCTTGAAAATCGTCATACCAGCTTAAGAGAGATGTCTAGTGAACTTGGCATTGCATATGGAACGGCACAGCATATTGTGGTTGATGTTTTGGGTATGAGACGCGTGGCAGCCAGGCTCGTTCCGAAGGACCTGAATTTCGTGCAAAAACACCACCGAAAGACAGTTGCTGAAGAGATGATTTCTGAAGCCCAAAGCACCGTATTCACCTGATATGGCCCCGTGCGACTTTTTTTTGTTCCCCAAGTTGAAGTTGCCACTTCGTGGAAAGAGATTTCAGTCGATCGAGGAGATCAAAGAGAATGCGACGAGGGAACTAAAGGCCATCCCTTCGTCGGCCTACCAGGGATGCATGGAGGACTGGGTCAAGCGTTGGCACATGTGTGTTGCTTCAGATGGATCATATTTTGAAGGAGATAAAATAAATTTGCCTGAAATTTAACTCTATTTTGTTTTATTTAAAAATTCCCGGTACTTTCTGATCATAGGGTATAGTCGGATTTTATATTTAAGGCCGTCTTAGGTTCATCTTCAGATCTGCTGCACAGACTGTCTCATTGGCTATAAAATATCTGAAGATAAACTTAAGACGATCTTAAATATAAGATCTGACTATGAATACCGCCGTAAGTTTTAGTGGAACATCCTCTTTTATGATTCTATGTGATTTTCGTTCCCTCAATCTCTTGGAATGTAATTTCATCCAAATTGACGATAGCTGAATTACACAATTTTGGATAATTTTTTACTTGAAATCGTCGAGAACGCAAATAATTTCATTTTATGTATATATCATATTTCTATTTTTTACTTTATATATATGTTATATTTATTTATATTTATACACACAAAGTGAAGGACTTATGAATGAAAATTCTACATGAATGAAAAATCATTCGAATTTGAGTGATCCGATTGTCCCTTTACTTCTCGAGATTTCAGCCCGAGATTTCAGTCCGAGAAACTTAGAGAGTGCGATACGAATGCGAGCTTGATAAACTGCGAAGTCGCTTAACACTTAACACTTGTTGCTCCTTTAGACTGTCACGGTGTAAGGAAAGAAAAAAAGTGCATCCCTCGTTGTTGTACGACATCCAGCCTGCACTGTGACGATTTACATCTCGCGTTTCTCCTGCCACCCTTACGAGAGAAACTCCACCGATTTGTCCGGGTAACAGACGGGTCCGAAGCCGTCCGCGTCTCTCGAGCGCAAATCTCTTCTCTTTCACTCGGAGAACCCTTGGCCAGGTGTGGACTTTCTCTCGCGGTTTCAAGAGATCGATATTGGTGAGGAGGTGAGAGAGAAGGTGAGAAGACATTCAGATTGCGTGCTCGCAATTTCTCGTCGGTTGAATCCAGAATTACTGGGAGAAGGACGAGGGTTGGCAGAAAGGACGATATTAGGATAATGGGCGAGAGGATTTCTCAAGGATTCCGACGGCTTATTAAGCCCCCGATCTTGTCCTGTTTGCGGGCGCGGTCGGTCGGTCGCGCGGAATCATTTTTCAAAAGCGGGATGTGTATCATCTCCGATGCGAAGAGCGAACTGCGAACTGTGTCGCGTCGCAGATAGGATGAGTGAGTGTACGTGTGTGTCTACTTTAATGGATCCTGCCAGATCTCGGAAACACGACAGATACAGTCTTGTACAGTCGGCGAGCCTGGCCAGAGAGGAACGGACGGACAGTTACATCTGTGTCTACTGTAAGCGCGATACCGTGTATGCGTTATCTTCTCGTAATGCCGCCACCGGCCACCCGTATGTATTTGCATTGCACTTGAAGGCATGTAACTGCACTGGCGGCCAGCCGAGCCATATAATAGGATTGCGTATGTCATTACGGACGGCGCTGTAACGCCGCAAGATCAAACTTGTAACGCGCGAATGGATTAGACTATCCGCAAGCTCGCCTTGTAATTATTTTATCCTCTGTGTATCGTGGGTGGTATGTGTCTATGTGTATATGTGTGTATGTGCGCGCATGTGTGTGGATATGCTCTGTGGGATCGCTGCTAGCTCTTTGACTTTTGAACCAGCACTAATTGATAATCTAATTCGAATATCAGCGACACGATGATAACGACGAAACGAAATTAATAAATTTTGAAATATACTCTTGCTAACATTCCGCATTCGTAACAAAGCTAATTTTAAGATACGTTGAACTCGAAATCGAACTCTCGAAACAAAATGATATACTTATAGTAAAATTGCATTAAATTATATAATTAAGTTTTTCCTTGTTTGTAAAAATGAAATGTAAGCACGATTTAGCAACTGTCTTATCGTGTATGCGGGAAATTTTATTGTTATTATAGTTTTCATTTAGGGAAAATCAAATCCTCTGGTCAGGAAATTAATTTTTCAATAGTAATGCAAATGACAGAAAAGAAATGAATAAAGAGAACAAGAAAAGCAAAAATAATGCTAATTGCAAATGCGAAAGATAATGAAAAAAAATGAAAGAGGAAATAACACAATAAAGCATACAAATATCATTTAAGAATACGTAAAAGTAAATTTTTTAAATTCATTGGTTTTCCACAAGAAAGGTCTACATTGATTGGCACTGTTTGTGTGCTGTTTGTGTGTGTGTGTGTGTGTGTGTGTGTGTGTGTGTGTGTGTACGTGGGATCGCGTTACGAACCTCTTAACTTTCGAATGCACACTAATTTATCATCTAAATTCGCACGTCAGTCACGTCAGACCGGCGTCCAGACACGGTCGGACACTCACCTGAAATCCGGCTAGTCTCAGGAAGACGATCGCCGGGCAGGCCGCAGGCGGTGCGGCTCGGAGAAGCTCGGCGCCGGCGTCGTCGCGCCGTCCTAATCTCGACAGAGGACCCTCATGCACTGCCAGATGCAAGCGCGCGTTACACAGACTCAGTTCACGTACGCTCGTGTATCTCAACAGCTCCGAGAACACCATCAAACTGTCAGACTCCTGTCGGAAAATAAAAGAGATTAATTGAGCTAGACACACGTGCCTGCTCTGACGAAGTGATTATTTCATATTACGAATCGTGGCATTTTAATCCAGAGCGATGATCTACGCGACTTTTGCCACTGTGACAAATTTGCATGAGAATTTCCTTATTATTATTAATCTTTCTTTTTTAACTTGATATTGTCATCATTTAACGAGTGAGAGGTGACAATAATCATTGTGGTAGTTACTTTTCCTTTGTACTGTATACACACACACACACACACACACACACACACACACACACACATATATATTTCCTATGTGTATCATACTATTTTTTTACTTATATTCGTGTATTTTGTAATATTAGATTATTTCAAGTATATTTATAAAAGTAGATTTATTTTGAACAATTTCCTTGAGTTGCTGATTTTGCACTGTGAAAAAAGAAGCATCAAGTGCAAAGAGTTAATCTTCTACTCCTAATTATTAATTTATTATTGTTATTAATATTTTACTTTGTACTAATTTCTTTCTATTATTATGATTATGAATCTTTCATCTCTCTCCCAAAAATTTCGTCCTTCTGTAAGCGTTTCTATCGACGAATCCGATCGTCTCAAATTCGAGTTTCTACTTCGACCCGCGCCGAACACAAAAGATCACATGAAGAGTTTAAAGAAGTGTATGAAGGGTTCGCTCGCTCGTCGACGGCTCGTTCGATTTCAGCGATTGCGGCGAATGATGCAGTTTCATTATGCAGAAAACGTCACGCAGGAGAGGCTGCTGCTTGCATCTATCTCATGGGAAGCCGGCGAGAGCAAGGGAGTGAAGAAGTTTGCTTCTCCGCGGAAAACTATGCGAGCGGCGGCTCGGTGCTCTCCTCGCTTAGTTTGCGCGTCCTACATTAGAGACGCGTGCGATCATTAATAAGTTAGCCTTACTTTCGAACTTCGCGCGAGATTTATGCGGATCTCGCTGCGTAAACCAACCCCGACGAGAACCCGCGCGTCAGGCTTTGACTTCGAGACTTCAGTGGCGAATTCTTTCTTCAATGACGATGGCTAACGCATGCATCACTTCCTGATTATGCTGTTTTATCTCGAAGACTGATATAGAAAATTTCTCGGAATCTATTTGACATCCGATTTCCCAAAGAAACTGTAGACTCTGAAATTGTAGAATACTTACGCAGATTCTTGTTCGAAGTGTGATTTCGAGTCTAAATAAAAAATCAAGTGGAAAATTTAAACAGATCCCACTTGTTTTCCTCAACGTTTCACCAAAAAAACTGTTTCTAGTTTTTATTTTACATTAAAATTCAATATAAAACATATGAAACATTTTGAGCACATTCACACTTCTCAAGTCATTTGATTTTATTAAAGTATATTGATTTTATTATTAAACCCGTGAATTTCCATATTATTTATGTCTTGAATCTCAGCGGAAAATTAATATGTTTAGGTTACAATTATTAATTTCTAATTAATATTTGTCATAGTAAGACGATCAATTTTAGAAAAAACATGAGACATTTTGCTCAGAATTTATATTGTATTTAGGAATATTTTAAAAAACTTGTATGCGGGGAACGTTTTTTCTACTCTATTTCTACTCTATTTCACTTAAACGAGCTTTATGACGGAGTAGTAATTTCGAAGTTTGACGAGACTTTACAAATAAACTTAGAAATTGCTTCTTATAGTCTTGATGATTAATGAGAAAATTCTTCGTGCGCTTTCAGTTTTTACATTCGTAATTCATTGATATTAGTTCGTTGGGATTACCTTCCTAGTTTATTATTTATTGAGAAAAAAGAAAACCGACCTTTATTATTATTCCTCAATATTAGCACAAAGACAGACATCCGACTCGGATAAATCAGCAACTTCTTCTTTAAGTTTTCGCATGGAGAAAACAACAAGTTATGATTTACATACAGAAAAATATATATTGCATTCAAGCAAACGTTATTGTTTCAAGTATTTCACAAGTTTATACATCCGCAAATATATCATAAGTTCATCATAAGCATTAAATTTCTTCAAAATACATTCTGAATTCTAGCAAATTTAGCACTTTAATTAAGTATATTAAATTTAAAAAAATGCAGTTTGTTTATTATACAAAGTTAAACCCATTTTTTCCTCAATAAAGTTTTACAATATTCTTGTAAAGAGTATGAATTCTTCCTTTGAGTATATGATAATGTGCTTTTCTTAAATTTGTAGTATATTTTAAGTATATTTCAAGACTCTCTCTCTGTTATCAAAAAAAATATTCTTTGTTGAAGATAACTAGCCTGAAAGAAGGGAAATAAATTGAGTATAGCTTTTCTTAATAGTAGAATATTTTTTTGTGTGCTAGCACTGAAGAAGCAGAATAATCTATATAAACACTCTCTAGATTCTTATCTAGAGATTCGCTAGATTCTTATCTAGAGTATCTCTAGATTCTTCACTGGTTTGCAAACTTGACGATACTTGTAAGCTTAACGTAGAATTTAAATTTCGTTCGGGTTCCTGCGGCTTTCTCCTTTGGCTCGAGGTCGCTTCGCGAAATCTTGCCCGTTCTCATCAGCGTGGAATTTGCGCGGTTGAAGAGCGTTGCATGAATAAAACTACGCGGTTGAACCCAACATCGCATCATCGTCGTCGTCGCGTCGTCGTCGTCGAGATCAAAAACGAACGAGCCACGAGGCGTGTACATACATACGTGCCTTGAATTTGTTTTTTTGACTATGTGTTTCTTCCTATTCTTGTTGTTCAGACGACCGAAAATGAAATGAAACGCGTGAGTTGTCGACGACAGCTGCTGCTGCGCGCTTGACATTATTTCGTGGTGATGCGCGCGCGAATTTGAACGCGCGAGATTCGTTAGGGAGGAAGAAGTTTCGCTCAGGTTCGGCACGAATCATGTACAGGATCGGGCGGATAAAGCGCCCGACAAGTGAATAAATTGGAAAATATTTACGATAAAGAAGAATTTCATTGAAACATAGAACGCTCCGCTTGTAAAATGATGTATTGAGAGAAAAAATGGTTGATCCAATTAAATTATAATTATTGCCCCAACTATGTTTTCTGTAGTAAAATGGTAGTGGTAACATGCATATAAAATTATTATCACACACTAATTAATTATAGTTGAATTATATATATAATCTTCACTATAGTTTATAGTAATTATTTTTGTATGTGGTCATAGTTATAAATGTCAAAAATGTTTTTCTCAGTGTGTGGATACAAAACGAAAAGATTGTACTACATTTAGTCTGAATTTCAATCAATCGTCATCTTAGTGACTTACACTGATTTTCAAGATTAAAATTCAGGCTAAACATTACATGCAATGTTATCATTTTGTATTCATCATTTTAAATAGCGTAGAAATACGAATAGAGTACATAAAACACTATCGTCAATTGCGGTATCTCGAGTTGCCTTAAACGTGAAAATGTGTGTGTAAACTTTGACAATTTGATATTTTAATTTTTCAAACTTTTTTGCAGCTTTCGGCTCTTGGCTCTCTGCCAACTTTGTTGACTATAGTCTATTATAATTTTTTTCAACTTTTGACTATCGCGATAAATAGTGGCACGAAAACATAAAACAGTCATTAAAGATGTAACTTTTGATGCTGGTATAAATCACCTGCGTATGATCATTTGTTCTCATCATCAATTTCCATTGTTGACGGATTATGCATTAAAAAATGATGGATTTATATATCTCCATCATAGTTACGTGAACAATAATACTAACAGCGCGCGACATATGCGACCTGAAAATGTCAGAATGGATGATATACATATACATTTTTTATATACGTATACTTTTTCAGATTATTTCCAGTCGATTTAGTTCGCTGACTTCTTAGGCGTTTAAAATGCGTGAAGTGTTAAAATCCAACATGTTTGTGTCTAAACACTTCGTAAACTTGTCACTCGCCCGAAAATGACAAAGCGGTGGCGAGCTGTGAAACTTTTCTGGAAAAAGGCAGCGCTTTCTGTGAAAAAGGCAAATTACTGCAACCGTCCGCAAAAAAAAAAGCAGAAATCGAGTACGCGCGGAATGAACGCAAAGCTGCTTTTTTCGCCAGGCCGCGACGCGAAAAGTCCTTCGTCGCTTTTTGCGTCGCAACTTCCCCGTTTTCCGGGTGGGAAAGCCTGGTCGTTGTCCATATGATAACGGTGACGCGAACGAACCGAATTTGCTAGTGCGAAAAATCGTTTCAGATAAACAATGAGTCGAACATGTGACTGCAAGAGCGGAGCAGCCGGTTAAGCGCTCACTGCAAACTAAAATGTTATTTTGGTTGAATCTCTTTTTACACGTTTCTTACCGTTGTCAATTATAATTTACACATCTCAAACGTGATAAATGACATGACTTAAAACGGTAAGAAATATATAAGAAAAGAATAACACGCTTACACATTTGAAAATAACACACTTGGGTTTGCAGCGCTCTTGTCGTGTAAATACACTTCTTTTTTCACCAATATACACGTATACACGTACAATATACACTCCTTTCCCTTTCAAAGCACGTTATCAATTTATTGTTAATGAAATAAACTTTCTAAATTTCTTGCCGTGTCGAATTTCACACAAAAAGTGTGACAGCCGTATTACTCGAATTTACGAACGAATTGATATATTATGAAAAATTAAAACGATTGGCCAAACGCGAAGATTATGGAATATTAACCACCAACTATGATAGATCCGACGAATGCTGCATTTCCTTCAGCTACGCTTTTGCGGCGAGAGTCGTAAAACCGTCGTCGACATCCGGTCTTTTTTTCGGCTGTCGTCCTGAACTCCCGGCGGAAGGGATGAGGGATAGAGATGGAGGAGATGTAAAAAGAAGCACGTATGTCGTCCATTGCATACAGCGTCGCATACAGCACTCGTAATTCACTAGCGGACTTGGGGATTTGCGGCGCGTGGAACGCGCGATACCGGCGCGACAGCCGGACTCCTCCGGCTTCATCCCCGCACGCCTTCCACCACCAACAACCCTGCCTCACCCATCACCCTTCCCGTCCACCGATGGTCTTTTTTTTCGCCAGGAAATAATTTCGCCGGCGGATCGGCAGATTTACGAGGGCGCTTTTCTCTCTCTCTCTCTCTCTCTCTCTCTCTCTCTCTCTCTCTCTCTTATTACCGTGAACGGCGTGGCGAGAGGGATAATGCCGAGAAAATTGGCCGAAATTATGGATGTCGACTTCGCAGTGCCTGGCGATCGTAATGAACCTCATGACTGTTAACGACGTTCTCGTGCGGCTCGGGGCTTTTTCAACGGCGGTGCGATGGCCGATTTTCGGGTCTGCGAGGTCGCACCGGACGAATCTGATGGTTAATGGAAATTTTATACGTGTGAAAACTTGGGGAAATCGTGTAATTTTCCGTGCATATCCTCTTTTTTTTAGCCATTGCTAATTGTTTGATTGTCCAAACAGTACATGCGCGGAAAAAAGAATTTGAGGTTTCAGTCAAAAGCTTTGTTGGTCTAATAAATATATAACCATAATATACAGGCAGCTTATTTTCTATGTATGGTAATTAAGCCTTATAGTATGTAATATTATATAAAGTAAAAAGTCTGAATAATATTAGCGCCTAACTTTGAACACTTTTATTGCTTTAATCTTAAAATATGCATATTTAAGTATTTCAATACAGAATATATATACATATGTTGAATATTTATATTCTACGTTAAAGTTTAAGTATTCCACGTTAAAGTTTAAATATTCGTATTTAAGGACCAAAATAATAAGAATATCCTGAGTTAGGTATTGATATTATTCAAACATTGGTACTTTTATCTGAATAGTTGGCACTGAAATTTGTTTCATGTGAGATACTCAAACTTTTATTCAAAGCTGCATCCAAGCTTTTTAGTTGATATATGCGACATTTATATCTGTAATCAAAGACTCAACTGAAAAATTTTCATTTAACTCTGAATTCAAATCTGAGTATTTCACTTGAAAGAAGTCTCAAGTAACAATTATTAATACATAAGCTCTAGAGAGATTAGTAATTATAGCTAATCAAGTTTGAATACTGTAAAAAATTTTGTGTTAAATTTGACATATTTTATATGTTTCAATTGACCCACTTCAATTTTTGTGTTAATTTAACACAGGACCAATGTGTAAATAAATTATCTCGAAAATTAATACAGAAATATAATATCTAGGCATTATTGTGTCATTTTCACGCTTATAAATAGTGAATATGAACTCAATACAGAAAAAAACATAAACGACAATATATTGAGTTAATACACGGATGCGCTAAAAATATAACACAAAACTTTTTATATGAATCAATTTTAACATAAATACAAAATGCTTTCTATCGTGTATGTCTCGCAAACTCATGTTAGCTCAAATTACGAAATTATTATTCTACCATGTATGTATCGCAAACTCATGTTACCTCAAATTACGAAATTATTATTGCAATAACTAAAATAACATCTATAAAAATAGGGTTGTTCTGTAAGCGAATTGACAATTGTTTCCACACATAATTTTCTTGATGTACGATCTACTCAATTCTCATTGTTAAATTTTGTTCAGAAGTTACAGATTTACCGAGTCAATCAATCCATTTTTTTTTCATGATCGGTATCGGCGAACAACGCGCAAGTTCTTTGCTAACGAGTGAACTGACAAATTGAACGTAACGTGAAACGTCACGATAACGTGGCGCGTGCTTAATTCGCGACGGATCGATGCGCAGACTGCTAATCCACGCGATTTTCCAGCACTCGCTGCGATCGCGAACAAAGTTCGCGCTTTGATCGGCTTGGCCCGGGATTCAGGCAGATTGGATCACGACGTAAATGAGCAACGCGATTCGCACCGCTGACGAGCGCTACTCGAGTCTGTATGGCACGGGAATTGGGTGACATCATTAGCAGTCGTGTTCGAAATTGCAGATGCCAGGCGCCGATTTATCAAATTTTCCTCATCCATCGATCGAGTCATTAATTTTCTGACGCGTGGGGTCACTTATCGAAAGTATTCAATTTAAGTCACGTCCGAATGGATAATTACGATCGATTACCCGCCGATAAAATTCGATTTTACCTGTGAAATAATACAGAAATTTTCACATTTCTGTTTCGATTGTAGAGAAAAACCCATGTTTCAGATAAGAATGAGATTCCCGATCGGTACCATAGTGATATCACTTATTTTGAGACAAAATTGGGGAACACACTGCATTCGAGTAAATGTTATTTGTTTCAAACGTCTTATAAGTTTATTTTTCTGCGAATTTATCATAAATTCATTTGCAAATGAAACTTACTCAAAATACATTTTCAATTCAGTAAGTCTAGCTTCAATCGAGAATTCAAACAAAAATTCAATTTGCTTACTATATGGAGTCGAACCAATTTTTTCTAGGATAGAGTTTTATAATATTCTTGTAAAGAGAATATATTTTTTTCCTAGGCACATAATAATGAGTCTTTCTAAAATTTGTGAAGGATATATTTTAGAGATAGTGTCAAGGAGATATTCTTTATTGAAAATAGCCATTTACTTAAAAAAAAAAAAGGATACGTAAATCGAGCAATCATTTTTCTTAGCGATAGAATGATAATTTTCTGTGCGCATTCTGATCGGAATCTACATATGTCGCTTTAGAAAATTCTGAGAAATTTCTGTACGGGATTTAAGGATAAGATTCGACACAGCGTATAAAGCAATTAAATGCCTGATGTAACGGCTGTATTATCTCCTATTTTTATCAGGGTGTTGGCGCTTCTGTTATCGATCTAATTAAAATAAATTCAATACTTTTAAAATATCAAGAGCGTCTGATAATACACTCTGATATCGTGTTTCTCGATTCGATTTCAACTTCACCCATCGAGACTCTCTTCTCGATATTTAATTTTTCGCGTCGGGGTATATTTAATATCATTGCATTGAAAAATCAGCCGCGGCAGCAACATCGATCGTGTTTCTCGCTTTTGCGACCTGGCCGCGCGGGGTCGGGGCGGCTGTGTAAATCGAGAATTACAGCCGGTAATTACAACGCGCGGCGCATATACATACTCGTCGGCTTGTTGATTATCGGCGACACGTGTCGACTACGAAATTTATGTTACTCGCGCGACCAGCATTTTACGTCGACACAATGGTCGGCCGTGTCTTCGGGCCGGCGGCGGAACGGCGAATAATAATGCGGCCCCGGAAAATTAGGACGGAAGGAAGCGGTGTTTAATAGTTTCCGGCGCAAATTGATTCCCGCTAATTGCGGAGCGCGGCACGGCCCACGTATAATTCTCTCTTTCATATCTCCGCTCTCTCTTTCTCTACGTCGGTTACAAATTATTTTACATCTCCCTTTGCCCGCCACAGGCACCCTTTTCTCAATGAAGAGCGTAACGCGTTGTTGACGTTCTATTAATGAATATCATGTATCTTCTATTCAGCTTAGCGACCTCTCATTGACGAGAAATAAATGCGTCCTGTGATTTTACATTGTGCCGTGAAAGTAATTAATATTTGGTTAAGTTTGCACGCGGTCATAGCGGTCATAGCGGAAGAAAGAATGCAACATTTTTATTTTGATGAATTTCTAAACGTATCTAATATCCGATACAAAAATAAATTGTTTGAGAATTATTAAAAAAAAACTTTTCCTTGTATATTGCATTTAAGGTAAAAAAAACTTTTTGCATTTAAGGTTGATATAAAATAATACATTGAAAGAAAAAATATCTCTCTAAGAAATAAAAATATTTATTCGGTGGGTAGTAATAACATATTACTCTCTTTATAACTAATATAAATATTTTTTGTTGAGAAACAATATTTTTAAAATTAATATACATTTTCTGAAAATCTTAACTTTTCATGAAAATAACTGTTTTTTTATTCTATTCTATTTAAATTTTTTTATTCTATTCTATTTAAATAAAAGAATTTAGATTTAAATAAACAATTATTGGTCAAACCTGCCAACTCCAATTTTGGACGAAATTGAAATATCTAACTAGTTTTGTCCGACTTGTCTTAAGATTGCGCATCATTGGAAAATTTTTTAAATATAAATTCATTATAGAAAATTAACAAATTTCGAGAAACAAACTTTCTAACTAAAATTAAAATTCGTAATAGTTTTACGTAAGTTACCGATTTTTTGAGCTTTTCTATAAAAAATTGTGTGAATTAGAGGTTTTTTAATTTGACGAACGACATGTTAGTATCCACAAATATTTTCTATTTTTTAACATATTTTTTCTCTCAGTATATTATATCGAAGTGCAGAGTTGGTTCGAGATTGAAAGATGTACTATTAATGAACACGTTAAAAATCGAAAACTCGATATTTCGTTGATATTATCATTCCCCAGAATGATTATTCGCAGAAGTAATTATTCGTAACTATCATCATCTTTTGCGTAACTCTTGGCTGGAAAATTTCTCTGCGACCGAATATCTGAAGAACGTCGATATTAGTAGCCAACTTATTAAGATTATTCTTAAGCGTTCACAGATATTTCGCATCCAATTATATGTTTCCTCGATTCTTCGATTTCCCGCGTTTCAATACTCCACGTTAACAACGAGAATTTATCGCGGAAATTGCGAGCGCGAGGGTGGAAGCCGGTCGATGGCGCGCGCACATAGCGTTTCGCACAGCGTCCGTGTGTCTAACATCGCGCGATAGAGTAATCAATTCCTTTGTTCGCGTTTCCATAGCAGGCGTCAGAAGCAAACACCGTGTGTCAACTGACGTATGCGCGTGTAAAAAGGCGAAAGTGTGAGGGGAGGAAGGGGGAAAGCATGAGTTCGCCGTGGTGCAGGCGGCCGCCGGCCCGTTAAATTTTATCAGGGTATTCGCATTCACGAGAGCCACCCTTTCCCCTTCCCGTCTCTTCTGCTCCACTCCCGCGGTCTTCCCCTTCCCTCCCTTCCTCTAGCATTGTGTCCGCCGCCGCGATTTAATATACGGCGACGAAGTATTAAATTTCATCCCTTTGCCTCGCCCTTCGCGCTCGGCTGGACTCCGCGCGAGCTCTGTAAAAGGGTAAGGGGAAGAGGAGAGGGTGAACGGACGCGGTCCGGGATTTTTTCCGTCAGCCGGTGGTAAATCCACGATTCCCGCCGGGATTAACGACGCGAGGGGAAGCGAAAGGTAGCTCGAAGGTTCATTCGCTTGCGAGCGACCCATGGTGAATGAGAAAAAGTAAAAGGCATCGGGCGCACTTCATCTCTTTCTCGGGACGATGATCTCGTGCCAAGTTCCTTAGAACTAATATAGAAAATTTCGCGGAGTTTAATTGGAATCCACGTCGCTTCCCTGAAAAAGAACTGTCAACCTTGGTCGAGAAGTCTACCCAGAATCTGGTTAGTATAATGTTTCCAAACACGTGATTCTAAGCGGGAAAACCAGATTCCACCTTTCTAAGTGTTTTTCCAAGATTTTCTTTTGGTTGTCACTTTATATTAGAACTGAACGAATATACACTCACTCTCTCTCTCTCTCTCTCTCTCTCTCTCTCTCTCTCTCTCTCTCTCTTTTCGAATATTTACACTTTATAATCATAAACATTCAAAAAGCTTACAATGTCAAACTTTTATTGAATGGTTAAATGGTAAACTCTGGTTGAATGGTAGCATATTGAATTGTACTTATTGATTAAGAGATCAAAAGAGGTTCCAAAGTATCAAAAAAGACATTGAATAAAATATTGAGACTTCGCGTGAATTTTACATCGTTACATGCGGGTAAAGGATTTGTATACAAATGTACATTGTATAAATGTACACGGAAAGAAAAAATTGTTGATCTTTTTTGGCTTATTTTTGGTAGTAGAGTGGTTTTATTCAACCTACCGGCTTTCCCAAGATGGTCTTCTTTGGAATTTACATGCGCTATTTTATGTGTTTTATGCCGATTCTTCAGAATATACAGATGTTAGGAAGTTTAGTTCGAAGGTAGGGAAATATCGATTCGAGAAAACTTCGATTGGTTCCACAGTAGAATAAAGATTTTGAGACAAATCTATTTTGGGACAATTCTGAGCATTCCGAGTGAAATCTGTGCTGAAAACCCGTGAAAATCCTAAAGAAATTTTACAAAAGGGAAATTATTGCATGTTATAACAACGCGTCATTTCACTGCGGGGCTTTACGACTCATGATCGCATTTTCGATCGGCGTTTTCCGAACGATAATCGCCGACCAGAGGCTCGTTTGCGACGAGCGGAATGACCGTGGAAATAGTCGGTCGGGAAATCGCGGGGCCGAGGGAGTGTCGTTGGTTTGGTTACCGAAAGCCTCGACGAGCCGCATTGTTTATAATGGCGCGTCCCGCGCGTTTATATTAAATCCACCCCTTTGTGCGGTATCAACAGACGACCGGTGGGATTTTCCGGTCGCGCGATTTATTCGCGATATCCCGCGAATTATGCGCGCCTCGTCGACCGCGCATTTTATTCCCGTCCTTTCCGGTGGCTTAGGCGCGTTAAGGGCGGCATCAGGCGAAGCGGGCTAGCGGCGGTGTTAAGGTTAGACGAGCGCTTAAAACGTGCCGTAAACGTGGTCGTAAGTGTATATATTGTGTGTGTGTGTGTGTGTAGGGTGGACAGAGAGACCAAAGCCGGATCGGCGATTCGGGACAAAGACTTTTAATCCCGAGATAACTGTCCGCCCGCCGGACAGCTACTTCTCTTTATTGGCACGATCCCAAGGAAGACGATACTTTTTTCATAGCTACATTGTGAGTAAACACCGCTTGTAATGGGCCGAGAGCGTCGTAAAATTTCCTGGGCCCTCGCAATGGCGAAATAATTGAGGAGTTACACAGCGCGAACGGTCCAGCGCTATTTTGTAAAGCCGAGCTGAACGGTTTCCAGAGAGCCAACGGTTTCGAGGATATGAGTGGATACGAGTGAAATAATCGGATATAAATTAGTATTTCCGTACGAAATTCGTACAATCATGAGAGAAAAGTGCAATTTGATAAAGTAGTTTTCCAAATTTTCTAAGATATCTAAGACAGTTTATACATCTGCTAATTCTTTACCTGCAATGATATAAAATTCGTGCAAAAAATTTCTGCTTCCTTTCCGGATTTTCAGGGAACTAAGCACGAGAGAATTGCGTGTCGCGATCGCGTGTGAACGCGTGCGCAAAAATGTGATTAGATACGAGTATTCGGAAGAGTGCGCGCGCGCGATCACGTTCGAGGGTTAAAATTCCGCTGTTGAGCACGCAATTCCTCAACGTCGCGGCGAAGTGGATAGCAGAATACGTCAGCTGACCCGGCATTCCCATGGAAATTTTCGGCGATACGTCGTCCATGAGTTTCAACCAGTAGGATCGTCCTGAAGGATATTCCAGACGCGGCGGATTCCGCACTTAGAAGAGATAGAGAGAAAGAGAGGGAAAAGGGGGAGAGAGAGAGGGAAAAAGAAGTAGGTAGGAGAAGTGGAAGCCTGGATGTTGGGAGGGAGGAACGCGTAATTTATTGCAAGCAATATTACCGGCGATACGCCGAGCGAGACGGCAAAAGCCGTGTCTCTCGTCCTAGAAATGTATTTTATAGCGGCCGAAGATGGCTCGCTGGCGGTCCCGTTTACGATCTTTCTTTTGCGTCGACATTGGATTCAAATAAGTCGAATGGCCGATGCCGATTGGCTATGTCGGTTGTTACTTGGCATCCCGTATGGCCCGATTTATCGTGATGTTTTGTTAACGCATGTGGAAGTTACCGAGGATCTTGTTGATTGACTGAGCGGCAAGATAGCCAGTAATCAAAATGTGGTCAGATGCAAAGTATCGGTACGCATTTTTCCACATGGTAATATCAGCGAGAGACTTTATATCAATTGCAATGACGGAGTATTAAAGAAAATATTAGAGCTACTGAAAAACAGAACCCTACAAATTCAATATTCTGATGTACATTATAAAAAAGATCTATCAAGACAACTCGAACTGAATTAAAAAAACCCTAATATCTTAATTCTTTTAGCCGAATTTTACTGTTATTTTATTTTGAACTCTCTTTCATCCATAAAGATGCCTCTAAATGTGATTGAAAGTCAAGCAAAAGCTACATTTAGAGACATTCTTGTCGATAAAAGAAAGTTCAGAATAAAAGCCCCAGTTTCTTGTTTGTGCAAAACAAACTCAAAATTATGATTAATGAGATAATCATAAAGCTGATTCGATATATTATTAGTCGTATTAATCGCTTGATTTATATTAAACTTTCCATTAGAGATAGAATTACTCGTATTATACAATTAAATCAACATTTTTATTTGTTGAAGAAAATACATACTTTCACTAAATACATATTTCAGTTTCGTCAAATTTTTATTGTAGACTAAATTTTGGAGTTTTGAATCTAATATCAGACTGTTGATCTGATTACGATTTTTAGTCAGTTTAATTCGATTGCAGCTTTTGCACAAAATTCACGTAATTCTGGGACTTAGTTTTTTTTATTTACTTTTTTTTTCCAACGTGGACGTATCAGAAAGTATCATAATTGTATTTCTGAACGCACCAATTTCTTTTATTTTACTCCGTGAATTAATAAATGCAGTAAATACAAATTTTTCATTATTCTTAATATATTCTGGCAATGTATTAAAGCAGTTATGGACAGAAGCGATGTTCTCTTAATTTACATTTACCATCTGATTTGTTGCGCTTATCGCCAATGCAGTTGTATCGGAGTTTCGCGTTTATGGAGATTCTTAGCAAGACACGCGTACGCGATTCCGAGGTACGAGTTTAACGGAGTCGAATAATCCCCTGGCATTAAATTTAAATAAAATCGGCCGGCTCCGCGGAAGCGATTCCAGATAATGGAAAAATGATAGCGTCCGTTTAATTCGACGATGCAGTATTTACTGACGTGCTTTATGGGCCCTTTATTCCGCGTTTTTACAACGAGAGAATCAGCAGTGTTCCAACAGATTCAAGTAACCTCGCGCGCGCGCGCGCAGGATTTATTTCATTGCGAACTATAAACAGCAAGGATCAATAAATACAATAAGATTAATTTTGAGGATTTTAATCCTCTTTAGAGTGAAAGTGGTATAATGGTTGGTTTTTATCACGTCAAATTTTATGACTGTTATTTATGATATTTTGTTATCTCTTGTGACTGATTGTCGCATAAGAAGAATTCTTCTCCTTTTTCCTCTCTTTCCCTTAAACTCCTTATTATTTTAGCCATTAGATATTCAACTTGTTACTTATCATTAATTTTAGTTGTAATCATATCGAATCAAGTAAAATATGATGCTGTGAAAGCGCTGACAACATAGCGTTAGTTACAAAACAAAGTCGTCAAAGAGAGAGAGATAGAGAGAGAGAAAGAAAGAGAGATCAACGTAATTTGATTTAGTCGCGAAATATTTTTCTTGAAATCGCAAAGCCATAATTTCTTTATATATAAGCTAAGTTTCTTTACATATTAGCTAAATTCTTTTCAACTTCAACATGCTTTCTAGTAATGAAGAAATAGGTTGAGTATAGAAAGTTTATTTTACCAAGGAGCATAGTACTCTTCGCTAGGGACTATAATAAATTTTTCGATAGTGGCGTAAAATAATATTTATATAAAGCAGTTGTTACAATCAATTAAAACCACTAATAAGAGGGAAAAAGAAAATGAAGTGTATCGAAGTTTGTGGCATTAATCGAATTAAGATGCGGGGACAAACGTTGAACATCGACGCGGCGATACGCAATGATGACTTGGGCGATTCCATGAATTTCCATGCGGTGTCAGAAATATCGGGATGCGCCGATTCACCCCACGGCGGCCGTAATCCCGCACGGTAAATTGAATGGCTCGGGTGATTGGAGTAGCGCTCGAGAAAGAGAGAGACAGAAAGAGAGTCGGAGAAAATCGGAAATCGATGACACTTGCACTGGGCCGTTGATGCGTAATCTACAAGGTGGATTCTTCACAGCGGAAACCCATTGACTAAACGCCGTATTATTCCGTCGGTCGTTATTCACTCTCACCGCCCGCTGAATAACATGATGATTAAGAGGGGGGAGGAGGGTTGATGCTGCCCGAAGATCGTTCTTCTTCACGATCGAACTGTCGCGTTAACGCTCCACATAGAACATTTCTTGAGATCTAATTGAAACCCAATAGAACTTCCTAAAGGAACGTGGATTCTGATTAAAAAATTCACGTAGAAACAATTGAAATATGAACTTCTAATCTGAACTTGCGTAGATTATTCAGATGGAGCTTATAAATTTTTGAGAAATCAGTCTTCCGATTGGAAATTTTCTATATGAGATGTCATATTCATGATATTTTATTATTTTCTATTCTCTTACATGTACACAGAGAGAAAGTGTTGTAGTTTTTTCTTATGTAAATTCTATTTTCAATTTTATTATGTTTCTAGTAGTGCATGAAACAAACCGACAGCAAAATCTATCTTGCTGAAGAATATAGTAAATTTCGTTAAAAACATTTTAGATAGGTTTTCGTGATTATCACGACGTGAGACAATCGACGATGGAAACTCTACAGTTCTTTAAATTACATTTATGGGACTTAATATATTGCATTAACTTACTCATAAAATTTCCATTATACAATAATATAAAATTTTTGTTGTATTGATGCAGTAAGTTTAGTAAAAGTTGCATTCAGATTTTCGTATTACATGGCATTTTGCATGGCATATTGTTTCAGACAAATTTTGGTCATTTTCGCATTTATATTTCGCTATTCTATGCGACAAAAAAAGTGAATGCCACATGAATTACTTATAAGAAACTTTTACAAATCCTGAAATTCAATATAATTTTATAATTTTATTTGAATATTATAATAGTCTCTCTTCTCATAAGAAGTACAATACAATGATTTTGATGATAATGATATTTCCTCCCAACATTTAAAAACATCATATTCTCAAATCAATATATTGTGTTTTCCATTAATAAAAATTACTTTTGTACAATAAGAACGCAGATTTTTCTTCGTTGAAAATCGTATGAAATATATTCTTGCAAGCAACTTATCTTCGTTTGACGCTGTACAGTCTCATTTGAAGATCAGTATATCAAAAATAAAGATATTTTTCATGTAAAAAATAAAGATATTTTTCAAACAAAAATATCCATTTTTTTTGCGTAGATATGACGGTCGTTGCGTTAATCGTTATCGACAGCAATTTCTATATTTGTCGGACGCACATTTTCAGAGATACGACGATCGAGCAACACGGGGCTGACTCCTCTTTTATTTATGTATACATCCCGGCAGTATCTCGCAAAGTGGCTATATACCGCTTTAACCGGTTCGTCGTTTCGATATCGCCGAATCCCATTTGTCGGTTCGACACTCCATTCATCGTCACGTTTTACCTCGCTCGAGTGTCGCTACTCGAATGTTTCTACATCCGTTTCCACCCCTACGTCGCTACCCTTTTTATCTCCGACCGGGGATTTATACTTTTGATCAATATGTTACTTTAATTCGACCGCCATCGTCCAGTGTGGTCTGCAACAGCGTTCGATCGTTCCTCCCTTATTGTTTAATCTCGCGATAATTAATACGTGTAACGCGTCGCGAAGTTAATGGCACATTGTTATCGTTCAGCGAATTTATCGCTGAAAAATGAATCTGGAAAAGAAAAAACAAAACGTTTAGTCGCAGGAAATGTAATAATCGGAAAACTGAATGTGTTAACTTTATTGAATTAAATTAAAAGTCCATTTGCACTTGTTATGAATTTGCTCGACAATGGTACGATAATCAAAAATTCGATAATATGGAAAACGAGATGTGAAATTCTCTTTTATTTATTTGTAAGTTTCAGTAAAATTCAATTTTTATGCGTGATTCTTCGAAGCCTGCAAAACGTACGCGCGTGCTGAACTGTTAGCGACGTTACAGCGATTTATATTTCTTCATATCCATCGTGATATACTCGCGTTTAGAGACCTATGTATCTGCTTAGTGTTTTCGACTGAAGGACGACTGAAACGTGTTTGGATCGCCTCGGGAGCGATTAATGACGCTGCAAGCTCCGTTTCTTAGGATGGACAGAGCTTGTGACGTCATTAATAGTCCCGGGAGTGAGATAACCTTGCTTCAATCGAAAACACTATAAGGAAATATACAAATCTAAATCAGTACGAGTAAACAAAGGCAGATACGAAGAAATCTAGAGTGTTTTAATCTAATAATAAATTCTTCTAAAATTTGTGATGAATACATTTTAAGATTGTTATCAAGAAAATATTCTTTGTTGAAAATAGCTGTTACTAAGAAAATTTTAGTAATAACTATTTAAAAAAAAGAGTAAAAAATATAGTGTAAATCGAGTAATCGCTTTTTTTAGTAGTTCAATGATATTTTTCTGCATGTAATAGTCTTATCCTTGCACTATTAAAAATGTGATAAAATTGAAAATAATTTATACAAAAAAAAAAACCATTCTCTCGAAAACATTCTCTCTGTTTGTAGAGAATTTGATAACCGAATATGTTAACATTCTAGTTTAATTTATCATCCTTCTATTCTACATGTGTTCTACCTTTTCATATATCTTAGAAAGATTAAAGTACATTATTAAAAAATTCGCCATTCGTTCCTTTGATTCCAAAAAAATCGCTTGTTAAAATAAAATTTTTGCTATTTAGCAAGATAAATTCTATTGATAGAGTTCTGCATTACTAGAAAACATGGGTAAAATTGAAAAGGATTTATGAAACAAAACAATAATACTCTCTTTGTGTAAATTTAATTCAGAAATATAAATATGTAACGCACGTTTTCTCAGGACGACGTAAGGACAGATAAAGGTGCGAAAGTCCATTTGCTTACTTTTTTTCTTCCTTTCCTCTGTCTCCACGACCCCGATCGTCGATCACTTTTCCATCCACTATTTCGCATTCCTTCGTCATTTCGGCGCAGCAGTAAAAACGGGAGTAAACCGCACGCGCGCCGCATTACCAAAAATAAATCTGCTCGAACAGTGAAATCCTATTTGACAAGGAGAGACAGAAAAAGAGATAAGCCGCCAGCTAGGGATCGGAAAAAGAAGCCGTGGAAGATAAGGCGACCCGCCGGTTTACGATAATCACAGCTGTTCCCCACGTGGTTTTTGCACGGCTCGTGATTTTTACGAGCGCGTGTAAACGCACTCATCGAAACATATATGCGATCGATTGCACTTGCGAGAGCTGCGGAACGAAGTTTGCATTTACAACTTTTTATTGTATGCGAGATGTAAGGATGATACGCGCCACGTTTTCTTGTCGTTATATCGATTGTCTTTCCTCTTGATATTACTCATTTTTCTTTCTTTTTTTAATATAATTCAAAGATAACTTTGATGATACGATTTAGTATTTTCGTTATTTTCTTACAGCAATACATTCTATTCCCATTACTCTGTTCTTTCTTCTCTGTTAGGTTATATTGTAAATTTTTGAATATAAAATCATGACCTAAAAAATTGGACAAAATATATATTTTTCATAAATCTTAAAATTAATTACAATAAAATTGGATAAAAAGATTATCTAAGATCTAATATTTATACTTAACATAAATAAATATCAAAACTATCAGAATTTTGTTTTTATTATCTCGTTTTTGGGATTTCAAATATTTTCGGACACCATTCTAACATAATGATCATCAAAGTGATATCGAAATTTCTTCGTTTTTTAATGCCTCATTTTTTTATTAGGCGACATTGGTCATCGCCTGATTAGACAATAAATTGTCATAAATTATGAGGTGAGCGATGACAAATGTTTTTTACAAGCTCTCTCTCTCTCTCTCTCTCTCTCTCTCTCTCTGTCTCTCACCTCTTGCTCTCTCTCTCCTTTCTGTTCCGAGGATTGTAAAACTTAAAACTAGAAAGAATTAAAGAGCGCAAAGGAGAGTGTTTGAAGAACTCTAAAAGTGCCTGAGGCAGACACTTGTGAAAAATATAGTGGCTTTTGTAAAATAACGCTCGTCGGATTACAAATGTTGCTCATACAACTTGCGCCTTAATCCCAAAGTCGATCGCGCTTTTCGCCGCTCGGTTTAGTAATTTGCCGCTCATATTTTTACGCTACGTCGCCGAGTTTTTGCTTCCAGCTTCTCGTTCCGTGAATTATTTTCCGTTTTCTATACGCTTACGCGACGCAGGAGAAGCTGGTTTGTAGAGACTCGCGATATCTCGGTATCTCTCCGTCACATTACGTTGTGCCTCCTTTTATTTGCGTCCTAATACGATTTTAAATTCATCCTCTCTCTCTCGCGCGCGCGCTTCCACTCTCGATTCTCTTTTGGTTTCACCAGCTCTGAGATTAAACGTAACAGCTACAGTCGGCGAGCAGGAAGGGAAATGACAAAAAGCACGACACGGTTCTCGTTAAAGTTTCCGTCCTATCCAGCCAGCGACGACGTCGGAGCAGAGGGAGAGGGAGGAATCGGGTCGTAGGAGCAAAGTAGCGAACTAATGAAGTGCTATGAACAATGCGAGTAATACGTTAGGACAGAGTGAAACGGCGCGCTTGAATAACGCCTAATCCCGGGAAGCGACGATCCGAGGGATAAGAACCGGCTTGTATAACTGGAAAGCGCTGGAGATGGCTCTTATTAAAATCCGGATTTATCTCACGTTGCAAAACAGCCGCGCGAGGCGACAATTAGGTCGCGAAAGCTGCGTCTGATGTAAAAATTATAATGCGACGCGACGGCGACTCGGAGCAACTCTTCCAGTCGAAATGGCGATTCTAATATTAAGCAAAATTCATTAGACTTGAAGAATCCCGAGGTTAGTCCTATTATATCTTGAAATTCCCCGTTGATCCTTCTTACAATATCTGCGAGAAAATTCAGATGGATGTGAGGATTATACATTTGTTTATCCTTCATTGCTAGTCTTTCTTATTTACCACAGTCAATTTTTATAAGTGTGATTTAGTCCTTGGGCGCTACAAAAAGATTTTTTCGTTAAATTTCACAAGTAATTTAGATAGAATACAAATCATACGCAATATCGCTGTGTTTGCTAATCATCAACCTCAGTTAATTCTTTGTATTTAAGACTATTTTTTCACTATAACTGCAGGACCATTTTTTTGAATGTTTATTTTTAAGTTTTAAACGAATTAATTATTCAGTTATAAGTCCTGTAACTTTCTCGAAGGATGAAAAGTCGCGATTAGTAATTTTTCTCGAAATTCGTATGTCGACAGAGAAAGAGAGAAAGAGAGAAAGAGAGAGAGAGAGAGAGAGAGTGTGTGTGTGTGTGTATATGTGTGTTTGTCGTTCCAAGCAGCGATCCCGTGACTGTTGCCAAACTCGCAGAAATAAAAACAAGGAATTGCGCCTGTTGACTGGGTATAATCGGCTATCACATAAAACGATTTTCGAAAGTTCGAAGGGATTTCGCGCACGGGAGAAGTGCTCCTTTGCACTTTCGTTCTTAGATTTGAATAATCTCCGAGAAGAATCCGCGTCGCGTATGTACTGTCACATTGCTGGGCTTTGACGTTCCATAAAGAATCGGCGTACCTGATTATGTGTGGAGTGTTCCGTCGTCCGGGATTTCAATTTTAATAATTCCATGACGAATTAAAAGTCCATTTTTTCCTACGTGAAAGTGTCAACGCGTCGATTTCTTGAGTGAGTTACGAGCGATGAAGAAAATAATCTGTTAAACTTCGCGAGGACGAATAAATAAAAAAGTCATTAACGGCGACATCACTCCGTGGTGCCATTTTAAGCCATTGTAACTTTGTTCGACAGAATCTCAATTTGAAGATTGGTTGTTAAAAAACGTAATATCGAAAATGAAATAGTCTTGATCAATAACGGTCTCCCTTTTGACGTATTATTATCCGCGACAGAAAAGTTCGCCTGAAATTGCTCGGAGGGACTATCGGTAAAATTATGGTCACAAGTAATTATTAGGAAAGTAGGGTAATTAGACTACTAGCGTAGTAGGATTACTTCATATGGTAGCAATGTAAAAAAGAAAAGAAAAGAACACTGAATAAAAATTGATTCACGAGAAGTGGGTCGAGCCCTTAACTCTTTGAATACTGGCGCGTATTCTTAACCTTTTCGCTACCAATTTTGTTTTTTAAAAGTGTAATTTTTTTTACTTTTACTTCATTATATATATACAGGATGGCCCATGTAAAGTGTTACAAGCTAATAACTCTAAACATATTTGTCCTATCAAAAAGTTGTTCATGAGAAAGTTTCATATATTCGAGGGGCCTTTCTAACTATGTAAACAAAAATCCCCCCTTGAAGAGGGGCGGGAGGTAACTTCAACGTTTCAAATGGGACCCCCTATACATTGTTACATATTTGGATTCTACGGGAAAAAACAAGTAAACTTTGTCTGAAACATTTCTTTGAAAAATGCTCCTATCAAAAATTATAAAAACTTTGCCTTGTTACTAAGATGACCCCAGAAATGTTGTTTAGAGTTAGGAAAAGTTTTGTAAAAAGAATTAATAAGTGTTTAGATGTTAATGGTCAACAGTTCGAACATTTAATAAAATAAAACAAAACAGAAAAACTATGAGTCTTATTTAATTTATCATTAATTTCAATGCATTCTACATTAAAGTTTAAATATTTATAACTTTTGATAGGAGCATTTTCCAAAAGATACGGTATATAATATCTCTAACAATAAAAATATTCTCTCTCTCTCTCTATCTATTTATCTATCTATCTATTTATCTATCTATCTATCTGTCTATTTACGTCATTTAATAGAACGCTTTTAGAAATATCTAATGATGATTTATCTATCATAAAATGTCATTTCCACTTTTCCATGAATTTTTTAATACTCCATCGTAAATTTTCGAAGTTTTCCTGAGACTATTTATCAAATCAGTCTTTCGAAACACTATCTATTTGTCTGTCGACATCATTTTATTAAAAGAATATTAAATGTAAAGTAAAATACTAAATCCAAAATAAAATTCCGGGATTCAAAGTACTCAGACTTTTCATCTATACGCATGAAACTTGAGGGGCAGTCGTAGCAAACGAAGTGAGGAGGCGCTCCGGTTAGTCCGGCGTTAAAAATGTGCCTTTAAAGATCCACCCTCGTGAGAGATCCAGCCACGGAGTGGTGTCGCCGTTAATAAACGAGCTAAGACAATGGGGCCCGGGCAAACCGCCGTAAGAGCAAAATAAATTGAAGGCATCCCCCAGTGCCGTCTCGCTTCCGCTCGCGGCGGGGTGCCGAGCTCTCGAGCTGACTGTTCCGTAATTAGTGAGCGTCTAAACAATACTCGAGCTACCCTGGAGAGACCAGGCCTCCCTCCCACGCTATACTACCGCCTTCGTTGCTACTAACACTCTTTCTCCGAGCTTCTCCGGGCGACGCATCGTGAAGCGACGCGAGCTGGAATCGTCGATAATTAATTATCCACTCGCAGGCGACTCGTTCGTGCGACTGTTGGGATTATCCGCGGCCGCGTCATTCTTCTTGCACACCCCTTCGTCCGTTCCTCTGCTTCCCTGCACCCCTTTCCCTCGCTCTCTCGCGAACATTGGCCCTAATTTCAGACGTTTACGGGCACAGGCGGATCTTCCCTATCGCGTGCTACTCGTATCTCGGCAGTATAATGGCTCGTTGCCAACGATTCCGGAGGAAACAAACGCCCGAAGGGATAAGGCTAAACAGTCGTGACCGAAAAGGGCACTTTAGAGTTGGGATTTAGTCGCCCTTGTCCTCGTGTCGTCATATTCCCGTCGAAGATGCCAGTGTCGTTTATGAGGAACATCGCGGTAGTGATTATTTTTGAATGTGAATTCATTTCTTGAACGATTCGCGATGATTTCGTAATCTCGATGCATCTTAAACATCCACCTTGACCTTTAAGAGTTTAAATATTCATATTTAAGGCTCCTGGTCCCTCGCATTGTCTATCTCTTTTTAATGACGTCAGAAGCGGGAAAATACATGCTAAAAATTCTTGCGAAATACATTGAAATAAAAATATATATCCATAAAGTAACACTTGCAATCGATTAAACAAATTTGTAAGATATTTCATGCACTCCCCTTTTGCTCTAACAATCAATAATTTATTGTAAATTAATCTGAATAGAAATAGGCAAAGAAATAGGTTAAGAAGATGAATTATATGTCACGTTAATTTACGACAAATTATTGATTGTTAGAGCAAAAGGGGAATGCACGGAATATCTTATAAATTTGTTTAATCGATTGCGAGTGTTACTTTACGAATATATATTTTTATTTTAACGTATTTTGCAAGAATTTTTAGCATGCATTTTCTCGTTTCTGATGTCATTAAAAAGAGATAGACAATGCGAGGGACCAGGAGCCTTAAAGGACAAAACAATAGGAATGTCCAGGAATAGGTACGTATTCGAGTATTGGTGTTTTTGCCTTAATTTCTCTCATAGAATTATACAGAAAGGGGATAATATATAAAGTATTACATCTTAAAACTCTCCGTTCGAATGCAATGGAATCTAATAGAATTTGAAGAAGCAAAATTTCGACAAGGGTGTTTCCTCGATACAATAGACGGGAGAAAGTTGTTTCACATTTCACTTGGTGCGTATAAACGTGACGTGTCTTAAATTGAAATTGAGAGAGCAACATAAGACCAATATTCGCCGCTCGATAGTTTGCGGTGGAGACTGGTCGAGAGAGAGAGAGTGAGCGTTTCAGAATCTCGCCGTTATGAATATGATTAAACGTCGCGATTAAACGCACGGGACTGTTGCGCCACGACAGAAGCGGCCGCACTCGTTAGCACACTTTGAAAGTCTTTAATTGCGACCGGTAGCTTGCCGGAAGCTCGGGGCCAGGAGCGTACAAACAATATTTGCTGGCTGAATAAATAGCGACAAATACGCGCGGCGAGCACGCGCAAGCTAAACATTGTTAACAAATACTGCGTTTAATCCCTTCGCGAAATGTAGAAAATGATTTTCTACAAATTATGCAGATAGAATCAATCCCTTCATCGTCGTTAATTTTTCCGTAAAGCGGGAATATTCTTTGATTCGTTATTATTATTTGATTTTGTTATCTCCTTCTCTTAATTATATCACACTAGCCGAAACTACCTGGCGTTGCTCGGGTTATCACAAGTGTCAAGGGGATGGAATTCACGGGGAAGAAATGGAGTGTCCAGATTTCACATAGCCTATATTTTCCACAGGATCCAAGAGAATAACTATGTAAAATTTGGTCGAAAAAGATTTAGGGGTGTACAGAGAACAGACAGACATGCTATTTTATAAATTTTCGAGTTTTTCGACATATCTGTGAATTATAAGAATTATTTTAATATTTATCCAGTTTTGTAATATCTTAATAGACTCTTGTTTTTGTATTGTGGTTATCTCAATTAATGATATCAGAAGTACGAAGATATACGCTCGAAATTCTTGTAAATCATATTGAAAAAAACAATAGAATAAAATAGCATATTTTACTCTCGCCATAGAATAAAATATAGAATATTCTTTATTAATATTATACTCATATAGAATAAAATATCGAAATAAATATAAATAAATATATAAATATATATGCTCATAGAATGACACTCGTGATAAAATGAGTAAATTTGTTCGAGTAAAATAGTTCGAAAACTTTCGCACTAATGTCCAATAAATAGCTATAAAATAAACGCGACAAAGACTTGATTAAATGGTAGGTTGCATGTGACATTAATTTTACGGCTTTTATATTTTCTCGTTTCTGATGTCATCGATTAAGATGACCAAGGGAACAGAAGTCTTAATTTAGAATTTCGATGCTCCCCCTCCCCCCGTTCGACGACTCGTCTCTTGAAATAATTCACAAAGCGACTCGTGCTTCATTCATATTCAACGCCCGTAGTTACGAGTCGTGCTTTTGGAAATCAGAGTATCTCACAACAAGACGTCCGACCGTAATTCAAGGAGCATTCCCCGCTCGGTTACACGATCGTGCCACGCTACGTCGCTTTGACGTCACGTCAGTGATTAAAAAAGTTAGTTTAGTTAGAAGTTACAAGAATGTTTTATCCGGCAATTTCCCGGTCGGGCAGGCGGACGGACAGAGCAGACAGGCCGGATCTAACGGGTAAGGACACTCGATGGAAAACCGCGAAGTTCCAGTCGACTCCTTTTACGGGCTACGAAGTTACTGTTGGCAGACCAAAGACAGCCTCTGCCTTTCGTCGATCTCTCGAAACGTTCGATAACTTCTTCTGCTGCGAAAGCTCGAGGGCGCATCCCGAGGGTGCAGCCTCGCAAACTGTGAACGCATACCGCGGTACCGATCTTCCTCTTTCCACCCCTCACCTCCACTAGCCCGGCGCTCTTTCCGACGTCTCAAAGCTTAACGAAATGGAAACAATATTGACTCGCGAGTCTAACTGAAAAGCTTTGTATCGGGACGATATTGCATTTTCCTCCCTCTCGATGCGAACGAGCCCCTCCGCGTCTCCTCGCTTTATAGATTCCGCGCGTGACACGGAAATACTTAGTCGTTGACTGTAACGGAGGATGATTCATTTCCTACGAAGCTCAAGCATTCCAGCGTTCGTTTGTTGTGTGAAGCGAATCACATGGGGAATATTTGGAATAATTGTAGATCTAATTGCGAAATTCAGTCTGATTTTCCAAAAAAAAAAAAAAAATTATGGACTTTGATCGCGAAATCTAAATAACGTGAATATAGAGTCAGGTTTTGATTGCAAGTATAATGTTTCAAAAACGCGAGTCATCAGAGAAGAAATCTAAAAAGATTTCATTCGCTTTTCCCAAAAATTTTTTCCAATTTTTATTTTACATTAGACTTGAACGGAATATTTAATAAAACATTTTGAGAGAATATTTATGCTTTCTAAGCAAGGATACATAAAAAATGTAAATATTCACATTTAAATATCCCTTATCTTTTACCTTCACTTTACGTTCTATTGAATTTATTAGTTGCTAAAATAAAACTCCACATTTAATTCTATAAAATATATCAATTCTGCTTACCAAAAAAACAAAGCGAATTTCCACACTATTTATATTTTGATTTCAGATAGAAAACCTATAAGTTTGAAGTATGAAAGAAATTGGTATCACAGTGTGTATGTGTATGTGTGTGGGATAAGTAATTATATCAGACAGATTCAGACATTCTAGTTGGAATTCAGTTATATCTGGGAAAAATTTGAGAAACTTTTACTCGAGATACCCGTAAAATTCGATAAGACAATTCAAAATTAAAACAAGCCTCTCGACTATGTATCGTGTTTATCGTCAGAGAGCTGCAGGACCGATACCGTCGAGGAATAGTGACGCGCGACGCATTACGTGTGTTCATTTAAATATCGCGCAGTCTTGCGTCACCTGACGACACGGGCTGGTGAGCATGCCGCGAGGCATACTACGCCGCGAGGCATACTACGGAGAGAATAATTGATGTTAATAAATTAGCGTCATGCGCAGACATTAATTTTAATCGACACTTCCCCGTTAGCCAAAACGCCGAAGGTGAGTCGATCCAGCCGCGCATGTAGCATAGTTTGTATAATAAAATGAGAGTGACCTTCTACAGTCGATCAGTCAGCCGCCTAACGACGGAATGTCGATTAAAATTAAGTGTACGTTATGTTGATTCCACGCGGGATTAACTTTCCGGCCAGCAGAATCACGTTGGTTCCGACCTGTATGAGTAGCACGCGCGCGGTTTTAGCGAACAAAAGTAGTCTTCAATGGCATGGTGCACGAACGAGAACTTTTCAGGCATTATTATCGCGACTACTAGTTGAGGATTCAGTTTTCTCTGTCTCTCTCTCTCTCTCTCTCTCTCTCTCTCTCTCTTCTTCTCTCGGGCTACACGTGGTCTCTCTGGCGTGCTCGCGCTATTGTAAGCTCCGCTTCGCGGATGCGAGACATTACCGTGCTGCACTTTTCGAAATTGCACGCCCGCACGGAAGAGCAAAATAATTCCCGCTTCTTCTACTTCCTCCTTATTCCCATCTCGCGAGCGCGTGCTCTGTCTCTATTCCTATCGCCGTTTCTATCTCTCTCTGGTGTTCGCTCACCCCTCTTTCCTCCTTTCCTGCGCGATGTCGTCCTCGTGGATTGCTTCGCCGTTTTCCTCCTCCCTCCCTTGCGCAACGCTGCGCGAAAATAAATGACGTTACGAGGAAGCTGGACGTTCGGTCGGCTGCTTTATGTACGCGCTGTTTATCCTCGGTATAATAGCCGCGATTTTCTCTCGACTCCTTCGAGGAGCCGGAATTTTTCTCCGCGAGGAGAAACGCAGGAGGGTGGGATCGTTGACGGATAAATTCTTGCTTTCTGACGGATCTTAATCTCGGAAGAGCTTCTTAAAGTGCGAGACTCCGCACAAAATAAGCCGTCGTCCTTTGGGAAAAGTTATTTTTTCGCGACTAGGGCGTCGATGTGTAAAACAAGCGCGACGAGTAAGTCGAGTTATCGCGTCGGATTATAGCTCTCGTTAAAGCTCTTAATCCTTTGCTGCGAGACTCTCGATTGATAACGTCACAAGCGAGAAAATGCCTGACCAGGATCCTCGCAAAATAAAAGGATATATCCGCAAAGTAATTTTCGGAGCAGCTGAGCACGTCTGCCAAATATTCCGAAAATCTTTTTCTTGTCCTAACGATCAACAAATAGCCGTAAAATTTAAGTGACATATATACAACCATTCTTCTTAGTCTTTTTCTCCTCATAATTTTTTACGTTAATTTTATGGCTATTCCTTGATCGTTAAAGTGAAGAGAACATTTTCGGAATACTTTACAAATACGCTCAATCGACCACGAGTGTCATTTTATGGACATAAGCTTTAATCCTGCAAGGATTCTAAGCATACGTTTTTTCGCTTTGGATATTATTAATCAAGAGACCCGTAAGTGCCTTAACCTTGCTGATATATTGCAGTTTTCAATTCTATGAAGTTTCACATCAAAGAGACGCAAGCTTCGGATACTCGAAAAATCAAACTTGCCAGGACTCTCGTCACTTCACGAAAGTCCCATAAAGCTTATGTGGAACGCATTTTTACATAAAGAGAATTAACGTGTTCTCATAAATCGCAGGATGATGAATGCGAACAGCGCACAATTGAATTTGCTGCGAACTCACCTCTATCCGGAAGGTCCATCCCTCTAGACTGAGCAGCTTGAGGGTCGTGTTCCTGGCAAGTGCGTGGCACAGTAGCCTCGAGAGGTGATCGTCCAGGGCCAGTCGAGGACTAGACAAGTCCAGCAGCTGGAGACACGGTGCCTCCGTCAAAGCCAGCACGAGAGGCATCACGTCGGCCGGTCTCGACGCCCCGGCAGCCCTCAGTGCGTCCAAATTGCGAGCTCTTCTGATGGTCTCGCCTAAGCAGCCGGCGTCCAAGCCGCCCAGAAGACACTTGGACACGTTCAGAGACCTCAGCTTGCAGTTTGGCTCTCTGAAGGACGCGAAAAAAGATGGTCGATTAGCTTGACTGCTTTGCGATACGAAGATGAAGAGGACTTCTGAATATCTCCTCAGCGGGATATGTGTCTGAGTGGAAGTTTTCAAATATTCTAGGAAGAAATAAAATATTTATTGCGAAAAATAAATTTGGAAGCTCGTGCCCGTGGCGTGGCCTGGACGGTCGTCGTCCAATGCGACACGCTGATCGTGATACGCGCTGGAAATTTCCATTTTCTGTACTGTTTCATTCATAGTGTGTTCTAATTATCTCCCGAGGCTGGCCGTGTGTCGGTTAAACACGCCGAGTGCCATGTTCACTCACGCATACATGCAAGCAGCTATTGCGGTCAAAGAATCGAATCATAGATACATATATATTGTGAAAATTATTAATCGTCGAGTCATTTCTTTTTCTTTTTATTGGCCTCTGAAACCGACCGGTGTGGAGCGTCGTCTCGCATATCTGCGTTATCTGCAATCGCATCGAGAATTGCAAAGTTCGCACTACCGACAAATAAATCCAAGAGCTTTTAGAATCGCAGATATATCGTGAAAATTGTTAATCGTCGAGCCAATTTTTCTTCTTTCTGTTGATTTCAGAAACCAGCCGCGTCATCACGTATGTTTGTATTATTTTTAATCCCATCGCGAATCGCAAAGTTCGCTTTACTGTAGTAAGCTGAATCATGAGGAATGGGGTATCGCGTGCTCGTTTTATTTGACTTCTATTTCGGCGAGAAAAATGAGTGCCGCCATTGCGCTAGATCGGGCGAGGAGAGAAAAAGATTTAATCGAATCAGCTGATGAGGCAATAATCATTTAAGATTGATGGCAGTCTGTCCGACTCTCAAATCGTGGACAAGACTTTGCCCTTAACTACAAGGCAGACAGAAAGAGAGAGAGAGAGAGAGAGAGAGAGAGAGAGAGAGAGGGGGGAGGGAAGAAAGAAGGAGGGAAGGAGAGACAGAATGCCTAACGGCGATCTCCGTCTCGAATTTCATCTCCGTTCATCAATCTTATAAAGCGAGAATGGCCATCTGTGACGACGAGACGAAGCTTACGAGCATACGTCGAGTCGCAAAAAAGTTTTAATGCTCTTTTTGCGTGAGTTTTTCTGGATGGATTCAGAGCAGATTTTATCTCGACGTGGTATGTCGCATACGTTGATGTTCGCACACACGTGGTTGGTTCACGCGTGTAACTTTACGGTATTCTTGGTACACTATTTTATTCTTATAAATATTCGTGGCAAGAGTTCTTTAAATTTCTCTAAATTCATCCTAAGTTTCTTCATTCTAATTTTATTCTAAATTTTTTGGGATAAAATTTTATTCGAGAGGTAGAGTCAAGTCACTCGAATTCGAGTGCTCTTTCACTCATATAAAGTAAATTGCCCGATCTGAGTCGTCGTAAATATTTTCACTCAAAATTGAAAAGTAAATCTAATTTATTCGTGAGAAGAAATTCTTTCTAATCAATTGCAATATTCACTCCTATATTGAGAAAAAAATATTTTTAACTATAATCACTTTGTAATGAAAAAATTTATAATCACATAAAAGAATAATTATTCTAAATTATATCATCAAAAAAACAAATTTTTTACTAAATTCTATGATGTTGGCGATAATAACTTTATATCCATGTCATTACTATCATTTTCACGTTAAATGTAGAACAAACAAAAAATATGCTTGAGACTAAAAATAATAATTTTAGACTATTTTGTGTTCCCTTAATATGAGAAATCTACTGTAGTTTAAATGAAACGTTCACTCGTACGATTTCGAGTGATCGATAGAGTGATTTCATAATCGGTCCAAATAAATGTTTGTTCTTCCAATTGAGATTTTATTTCGGAAAATTTGGAGAGTAACATACATTGGCTAGTTTCTATTAGCTCGCTGCTACATTCTTCGCGCAAAATCCAAAGGCCTTTTAAATTTCGTCGAGATAACGTTCCCGTCGCGATTGTCTTCTATCTCGCGGGGAAAACCTTTGTTACAGCGATTTCCAAGTTTTTCGTCACTTCATTACTATCACGTAACTCGTGGTCCTTTTGCGGCCGTAACTCCGGCGGAACTCTCCCTCAATTTTAGTTCGACGTCGACTTAATGGGAAACACGCCGCGCGATTATCCCGTCGCGCGCGCGGACTCACGTTTCTCAAACAACGCGCGTAATCTCGCTACGTGAGCAGGATCGATCAACGTCACGACGCAACGAACGTAATGAACAAACACACAAGCGCGTGATAGTAACGCGCGTATACAACGCGTAAGACAACGGCGTGCCGAATTACAGGGCGAATAATCGAATCGCGGCCGAGACACGGCCGGGGATTTACGTGCGCGTACGTGCGTTTAATGGTGGCAATTTAAGACGGACGATTGTCTGGCAGGGTCTGGCGAGTATCGCCCCGGCGTTGTATCGCGTCTGGATTTAATGGTATCTACTTTGGTCCATATTTACTCTCGACTGTATTGCCACCGCAGTGCTACGTACGTACCTACATACCTACGTACGTACGTACGTCTAATGGCGTTGCCTTTAGCGGTATCCGCACCACGGTAAATTCGCTCCACTTGCTTGCGAAAGAGGAGAGTGGAAGGGCGAGAGAGAAAGAGACAGAGAGAAAGAGGGGCTGGGGAGAGAGAGAGAAAGAGAAAACGTGCGGGGGGCACTCGACGTATCTCTATGGGAACAAAAATATATACCCGGGCGAGAACGTACGCGCGCGTCGTGCCGCGAATTCCCAACAAAAATAAACGTTCCCGCCGAGAACGGGAGCTTCGCCGTCAGGCTTGCGTAATAAAGCTGGATTTCGGCGAGGATACACCGTTGGAATTTCTTACGGTCGTCGCACCTCAGCTTCGATTTAAAGCGCCCGTTCCCCCGCGAGCTCGCGACCGTTCCTTTCCGAATCCACTGACGATCGTCCCGTTGAATTATCGCCCCGTGCGTGCTTTTTTCCTTGGGACGTCGCGTCACCATGAACGCCCACGAGGGATAGAATTAATTGCGGTTTAATCGATTCCTTCCGTCTGCTTTCGGAGACGGAATTGTAATCAGTGAGTCGCAGTGAAAGAGAACGAAAATGTATAGAGAAAAATGTTCAATATGCATTCAATGCATGGTTATCTTTTTTGTTTTTTATCCTGTGAGAAGAGACAATTTATTATATTCTAAAAAATATTGTATAAAATTTATATATTATATATTTATTTTATATATTATATATATAATTTACATAATATATTTTGTTAAATAATATAAAATTATTTATTTACGAAATAAAAATAAGAAAGACTCGTGAGAATCGGATGTGCGAAGATTCTGATGCAAATGGAAACGTTAAGTTAAAAGTTTGTTTTTGATATAATATTGTGTATTATAATTATTTTGATTTTGCTATGTAATCTTTTCAATATATTATGATATAGCGATATTATCGAGAATGAAATATGTGAATTATCGCGGAGCTGAAACTCTCGAGCGCAGCCATGCTTGAGGAAACGACACAGGCAGTGTGGGAGGAAAAGCGAAAAATTATTACAAAGCATAAATGTCTAAAAAGCTCGCAATTCATGCGTGCAATGGTCCTACATAGAGTTGTAGCACAGGAAGCAGCGTCAGCTGTATAATAACACATTGAAAACAGTCGAAAATAAAACCGAAGTGTTTGTGATGCACAATATTATGATAAGAATAAAGTTCTAATTTTAATTTCAAACTAAATAAATGTTACTTTATTAAAAATATTTTAATTTAGTGTTTTAATTTAGATTAAATTAAAATTCCTTAATTCATTAAATTTAACCTCGCGTTTCTGATCTTTTAAATTTTATTTATCGCGCAAAACATTTTCTGCTGTTTTCCTCTTGTTTTTATTTTATGATTAAATATCTAAGGCTTGGATTAATTGTCGTTATTTCAAATTTCCCTTAACTAAGATGCTCAGATTCGAATTTAGAGTAGGATGAAAGTTTTTCGGATGAATGCAAATGTCGAAGGAAAAGTTTTACTAATTTTGACAAGCTTCAACTGACAAATAAAAGCAAGTCCGCATGCGTTCCGTAGATGAATATTGATAAGTGCGAAAATTCAGGGATCTTCGTGCATTGTGATGTTAACCGTTGCACGGTAACACACATGTATACATGCAACATGTATGTATTTAAATGTAATGAAATGTATCGGGAAGTGTTGCAACGAGCAGCCGGGGCGGTTTATTTGTTACATACTATGCGTGATCGGGCCGAACACAATTTTTCGACCCTTCGTTGTGAGAGTTTCGGGACTTGTGGGAAGGAACAAATGGCGTGCCGCACGGTAGAGTTGCGCCATAAAAAAGTTCGGCCGAAATAAAGCACGTACGGTTCAGGTTACGCGCGCGCGCGCGCACGCATCTGTACTGCTCGGGCTTGCGTTTAATTTTCCGCGGCTTTGGTTGCGGTCGAATTCTCTCGACCGACTCTCGCGTTATTATTATTTAAATAAGCCGCGTCGGGAGAAACGATTCATAAAAATACACGGGGATTTGTATTATTTTGCCCGGCGATATGATTCGCCCCCGCGAGCGGAGACGCACGCCGGCTTTTCTCAAATTGCGTCGGAATCCCTCTTCGAGCGTGCTGAATATGAATCGCAACTTCAGTCTGGAGTTACGCCACGAATGCGTACGGCTCCTCATTTTCATTTTTGCCGACTTTCGTGAAAATCACAGTGAAAGCGTCAATTTTATAATACTTAGCCTGCTGGATGTTTCTGGCAGACTTTCAGGGTTTCTTGCACACTGAGAGAAGAAATATCTAAGAGACAGTGAATATTTATTCGACAGATATCACTAATAACATATTTACTTATACCGATATAAAGTATTTTTCAAATACGAAAATGTACATGTTCTTAGAAATATCTTAAGGAAACTTTAGCTCTTCACCAAAGCAATTGTTTATTTTACTTGAATAAAGGATTTTAGATTTAAGCAAATATGTTATTAGTACCCACCAGAGGTATATGTACTATTTTTCAGACATTCTTTCTCAGTATAGCCGAAACGAACATTTTCTCGAATAAAAGTTATCCTGGGATTCCTTCCTGAAGGATTTGAGAATCTTCGATTCCGAAAATTATTTTCGGATCTTCGCGTTTGCGTCTCAAAGAGCACTGATCCGTTGATTGTCTTGAAAATATCACTCCGTCTTCGCGGAGAGGAAAAAATAAAATCAGATCATTTCGAACTGGGTGTAGTTTCTCAGGGAAGTGGTTTCCCAGGATAAGATTTTATATGGAAAAAGAAATAGAATATTCGTTTTGATCACTTCCACACGCACGACAATCTCTGAGAATCTGTTGTCACGAAATTGAAGCATCTAATATAAAAGTACGGCGAATAGCGCGGAACAAGTGCGGAACGTGTCGTGGCGTTGCGCGGCGCGATTTCCGCGTTGCGAAGATGGGAATGGGAGCGTTTACCGTGATCTGAAATCGCGCGGATAAGCTCTAGGACGCAATAGAGTCGCGATCGTAAGTCAAACGACCGCGGCGGTATTGCGCGCGGATACCGCTTAAGTTTCGACAGTTTTACTGGCGGGGATTTCGCCCGCGGTACGCGCAGCTGAGAGAAGGAGGCAGGGGGAGGAAGAGAGAAAGAGAGAGAAAGCCGCGGTTTAAAGGAAATAGAACGCGGGTGCATTTTTACCAGAGTTAACTCCTCGCTCCTGGCTTTATCGCGTCGCCTTTTATTGCGCGCCGTATTCGAAGTTACTTGGCTTTATACTCTTATAAAGAGCGCGATACGCTTCGCGCTCGCCTCATCGCGGCCGGAACAAACATCCCGCGGCAATTGCGAAATATTTATTTGCGACCGGGATCGTGCAATGCAATCTCCGAAGCCGAGTCCTCCGCCAGTCATCGTCGTCGTGAGACCGACCGAGGACTGAATCCGGTTGGCTGTAAAATTGCGTTGTAATTCCGAGTTAAGTCTCCCGTTCTCTTCACGACGTCGATAAGCGCGTCCATCTTCGGCGGAAGCTCTGCCACCGGAATCTTATGACATTGTTACCGTATTACATCAGGCGCGGTGTAAAAAAGATATGCGGAAGTTTCATTGCGGTTGGGCGCGTGTAATCCGCGAATGTGTCTAGCCACTTAATGCGCACTCCTTCGCGGGAAAAGCCCCGAGGAATTATCTCAGTTTGCTCCGGCGAATTCAACGGGAAGATACAACGTGACGGCGATTTCACCGATCCGTAATTTCAAGTATAATTTAAGTCGCATAATCATTTATTAAGAGCATTATCGCGCTCACGGAAGGAGAAATGGCGCGTTCGATTACAGGTCAGTAAGTTCTGGAAAATCGCATTTGGATCTCTCCCGCTCGAGGAAAGATTGGGCGGAGGAGGAGGTTGCGCGGATGTAGGTACACCTTGCGCGAAAGAAAAATACCGGATCCTTAACTGCGTTACCGGTGTACGTTCCGTGGAATACCTTCCCGCTTTCGACTTTATTTCGTCCCGTGGAGATCTTTACATATACGGTAGGAGTGCTCCGTTCGTCTGAAAAATACGCTACGGCGCCCAATGTACTAACGAATTCTTCGTTGAGTTCTTATTAAGCATCACGTGCAAATGCTTACGTTGTATACAGAGTAACACGTTTGCACTTCATTAAAATATGAAGACATCGATGGCGCATCGATGTGTCTGTATAATAGAATTTGTCGTAGCAATTAATTCTACATGCCATTGTAATGTTACATATTAATATTAATGTGGTATATTAAACGTATCGAGTCTCACTTGTGCACAGAGAGAAAATATTACACTTTTTCATGTAAGTTATTTCCAATTTTACGTTTCTATACTGAGAAACTATTCTTATATTTTATGTTTCTATACTGAGAAAAAATATTTAAGAAGTAAAAAATATTTATTTGGTGAGGTGCTACAAAAACATATTTACTTACATTGATTATGTACGAAGAGTCGGGTAGTATATTGGGCGTCGTGCAGCGTATTCTTCAGACACAAACTGATTATAAAATATTTAAATATTTCTCAAATAAGAAAATATACATTTCCTCAGAACTTTAGTCCTCTTTTCGTGAAAGCAATTATTTCTTCTATTTAAATAAAATAATCTAGATTTATTAGACGATCTTTCCGCGCTCACGATTATGTTCTCCGACGTTCGTGTGTCACGCCGATTCTCCAAATTTTAAATATCGCCCCCGCTTCGCGTGAACTCGACGATATTCCAACGTTTAAATGAATCAAAACATTGGAATATTTGATCAAAATTAAAAAAGAAAGGACCTGTAACAGTTATAGAAATAACTAGGTCAAAATTGCGCAAACAAATTAAAATAACAATCAATATTTGAGTAACTCTAAGCTCTGTTAAAAAATGGGAAATAGAAACGTTTATCGCGTTGCTTTATATAAATTATTCACATGTTAATTGTTAATTTAATTAGTTAATTTAATTAAGTAAATTTGTTATCAGTGCTCGTTCTAAGTTTCTTTTATTTTCTAGGTATTTTTCCTCTCAGAGTATAGTAGTGCAGGAATAAATTGCCAGTAAAGTCTAGCTGGCTAAAAAACAGTAAATTTCGCTAGAAATGTAGTAAATTATTTAATAGCATATTTCAGTTTCTAAAATGTAAACAGCACACGCGAAATGAAAGAACAACCCAATTGCTGCAGAATGTTGATTTATTCGGTTGCAATACTCTATAGTAATTTTTACTGTGAAATTCTTCCCGTGCACATCTCTAAAAATTAATTTGCACGCATGAATACATCCAATTTCAATTTTCCAAAACGTGAGTCTTTACCACTTGACTACGCAAACCGTCTCGAACCACTTGAACGACGCGACGCGTTTAAACGCGAACGAATTGACCCCCTGCCTTACATTCCGGCTCATTTAAAGTCGAAGGTGCTCTCGGAATTCTTGTCTGTGCGACTCGAGAGTCACTCGGCTCACCTAGACACGGTCGTAACAGCCGTGTCGGTGTCGCCGGGATCCACGGGCGTTCTTTGAGATGTAACGTCGCTATTTATACCACGCTCGTGTTTATTCACAAATGCCATCGGATTATTGGAGAAAGTGTCGCGAGCGAGGGGGAGACGGAGAAAGGGACGAAATCCGCTTCGGTCTCGGGAAACGCTAATAAAACGCGCTCGACCGGCTTCTCGGGAGAGTCGCAGTCGTCCTTTCAATTCCGAGCGGAAAATTGAAATCTTTCCTCGAAAGCGCGCACGTTCTACCCTCCCTCGCGAAAGTAACGGCGCTAATTCGGATGAAAGCCTGCGTTTCACGAAAGGCCTCCATAACTTTCCTTATTAGACGCATTGAAACGGAAATCAGAAGGCGTTAAAGAGTTCCCCTTTTTATCAGACGATCTTTCCGCGCTCACGCTTATTTTCTCCGACGTTCGTCACGCCAATTCTCCAAATTTTAAGTATCGCCCCCGCTTCGCGCGGAATTGACGATATTCCAACGTTTAAATGAACCAAAACACTGGAATATTCGATCAAAAAAAAAAAAAAAAAAAAAAAAATCTGTAAGAGTTACAGTAGAAATGACTAGATCGAAATTGTGCAAACAAATTAAAATAACAATCAATATTTGAATAGCTCCAAGCTCTGTTAAAAAATGGGAAATAGAATCGTTTGTCGCGTTATTTTATATAAGTTATTCACATGTTAACTGTTAATTTAATTGATTCTATTATTTAATTTAATTGGTGCTATTATTCCATCTAACGTTTACCACGTTGCCATTTACCATCTAACGTTGGTTTTTGCTGAGCTCCTTATAGATTCTGATTGGAATTCTCAACAATTATCAGAGCTGTATTCTACTTCTCTGTTGATACTCATTAAGTTAAATTAATCAACATCGCATTCCCCGTTATCTGCTCAAAACAATTAGAAACAACGCTCAGTCCTCTAGACAGAAATTGTCCGACTACTCAGTTCTGTTCAAAACTACGTTGCCATCGATCAAACGGAGAAATTGTGAATAATCCGTAGGAGATTTGTCGAAGTTTCGACTTGTGCGATTCAGTGGACTACCGTTGCCAGTGTGGACATTGTCGTGGTTGAACTTTTTTATCGTGAGAACTCTCTCTCCCTATCCCTCCCTTTCTTTTTCTCTAATCCCGAGAGTCCTGTCTCTTATCACGGGCAGTGTTGCGCGTGTGATTTAGGAAGCTCGTCGGGAACGACGAAAGAGAAGAGGGAGAAGATCGCCCGACGATGAAAAATGTCGGCGAAACTTGAAACGATGAAAAATCGCCTCCTCCACCGCCGTCGCCTCCGTCGTGAGCGACCCGAGAATTCGCGAACTCGCGTTAGCCGGATGAACTTCGTCGGCGAGTCGGCGAAACATCCCGTCGTACCCTCCACGAAGCGATGTATCTTCGTTCGTTCATGAGTACCCTCGAAGACGCCTCGCGCGAATTTCCCGATACTCATGTTGGATTCCATGCCCGATATTTACCGATAACCGGTGATATCTCGCGAAAACAGGACGGTAAAAGGCACGGTGTCGTCGTTTAGCGCGAAATTTTCGACGGTGGTGGAACGTCTTGGGTATGAAGCGATATAAGCAACGAATTTTATATAGTAAAAATTACCGTACAATTTTGCAAATGAGGAACATACCGATTAGAAGTTTATCCAATTCTGAAGTGCTATTATGGACTTATTCAGAACGGATTCCGATCGGAAAAATTCCGTTTTCCCGAAATACAATAGAAATCTAAAGTATAACTGAATTATTCCAATCGGAATTCACTTCAAATAAATATAATATAATAATAATCCATAAAAAGCATCCTTGATCAGTTTGATCCCAATTAATCATTTGGTTTGTTTAAGACGATTTTATCGGGTTCTAATTATTAATGAAGTCTTAATTATTAATAATTTTAATTATTAATAATGATCCGATGGCCACGTTGTTTTACATAATTTATAAGGACCTGAAACATCAGCTTATATAAAGCAGATAACTAATTGGGATTAACCTGACGACTGTGGAACAAATTTCTAGTCAAAGTGTTGACATTCTACTCCTCGATTTATTAGATATCCGCGTCATATGTGCTACCAGATCTGTAAATATGAAACCGGAATTTGCCCATAGATGGCCCTAGCTGTCAATGTAGTTACCGTCAAACCGCGTCATTGGCGCCATTTCCTTGTTGACATATCTGACAAAGATTTTCAACTCACAACAATACAAGTTTCATACAACAGCATAGTTTGTAATAGCGTTGAACATGTCGAATTTTGTGCCTGGAAACTACGATTTGCGGACAGCATTGATTTTCTGTTACCATTTGAAGAAAACTGCTACAGAATCGCATCGAATGCTTGTCGAAGCTTACGGTGAGCATGCTCTTGGTAAATCATAGTGCTTTGAGTGGTTTAAAAAATTCAAAAGTGGCGATTTTGACGTGAGAAACGAAGAACGTGGAAGACCACCGAAAAAGTTTGAAGACAGCGAATTGCAAGCATTGTTGAATTAAATGTGACACGAGAAGCCGTCTCCATACGTTTGAAAGCCATGGGAAAGATCCAGAAGATGGGAAAATGGGTCCCATATGAACTGAATGAAAGACAGCAGGAAAACCGAAAAACCACTTGCGAAATGCTGCTCGCCAGGTACAAAAGAAAGTCATTTCTCCATCGAATTGTGACTGGCGATAAAAAGTGGATATATTTTGAGAATCCTAAGCGTAAAAGATTATGGGTAACTCCAGGCGAACCATCGACATCTACTGCAAGGCTAAATCGCTATGGACGGAAGACAATGCTTTGTGTTTGATAGGATCAGAAGAGTGTGATCTATTATGAGCTGCTAAAACCTGGCTAAACCGTTAATACTGAATGCTACCGACAACAAATGATCGATTTGAATCAAGCTTTGCGTGAAAAACGACCAGAATATAAAAAAGGCAACACAAAGTGATTTTGCTTCATGATAATGCACCATCACACACAGCAAAACTGGTCAAGGAAACGATTGAGGCGTTTAGTTGAGAAATACTTTCGCATGCGGCTTACTCACCAGACTTGGCTCCATCCGATTACTATTTATTTGCATTGATGGGACACGCACTTGCTAAGCAGCGCTTCACTTCTTACGAAAATGTACGAAAATGGCTCGATGACTGGTTTGCCTCAAAAGAGCAACAGTTTTTTTGGCGTGGCATTCACAAATTGTCAGACAGGTGGGAAAAATGTATAACTAGCGATGGGCAATATTTCGAATAAAATATTTTTTATCATTTTCATACAATAAACGTGTATTTTCTATACAAAAATTCCGGCTTCATATTTACTTATTGCCTTAAGAACTGAAGTTTATTACTAAAAAAAATTTACTATGTTCCTTAGCAAGATAAATTCTACTGACGGTCTTGTCAGTATTTTTGCACTACTAGAAAACGTATAATAAGATCGAGAAGAATTTATATGAGGAATTATAATATTCTCTGTATAGAATATTAGAATATATATAGAAGAACACTCACATTTCAATCTATTAATAAATAATAGAGCGAACCAAACATTTTGTTCGTAGAAATTGACAAAGTCCAGTGATAAAACCGTAGCCAAGAAATAAGAAAATGTTTCCAAAATTTGCTTTCTGCAACTTCATTCTCACCTAAATTCCGTCTTTCGATTGCGACATGGCACTCAAGATGTCGATTTCTCACGAGGATATCCGGTTAATGTACGAGCGGGAACAAGCGAGAGCCCGAAACGTTCGACGAACGGATTCGAAATGAAGATTCCGCGAGAAAATGAATGAAAGGGAGGATTCGCGAAATCTCGCGTATCGGAGGATCGCGTGCGAAACGAGATGACGCGATCGACGCGTGGTTTACCGCAATTGAGATTGAAGCTGCCGAAGAGACATCGCCGTCACGCGCTGAACGTTGCGGAGCTCGTCGTTATTTCGACGATGGGAACCGATTATGACGGACGACCCTTCGCCAGGCTGACATCCGGTGCGGATGTGTGTCCTCTGACGCTTATATGGAAAATCCTTGAACGCGTTTCTACCATACGCTGAGACGGCGGGACGAGGCGAAACAAGAATGGGAAACAAGATCGATTAGTCCCCTTCGTCACGCGGCTCTCTCTTTTTCTTCTCTTTTGTTCATGAAAGAAGCGAAAAGTGCGGCACGTCCGATAAATGTTATTCACGGGGGAAGTATTTTTCTCTTCTTCACTCTCTGTCTATCTATCGACCTATCTATCTCTCTCTTCCTCTCTCGCAGCCGTCAATATCAACCCACATTATTCTAAACGCGCTTTCGATGACCCAGCGGAAATGAGCAATCGAGTAAGAAGGAGTAAGAGGGTGAGAGTTTATTCGTGGAGTCTCAGAATCAACGGCAATTTCGTGGGGATTCGGCCGTGGACGAAAAGGAGGAATAGCCGGAGCAGGTGGCAGTGGAAACTTTTATTTCTGTCGCGATCTAAAGAAATCTTCCCGAGATCTTTGGAATACAGTCGGGAGTGCAGCCGTGCCGCGCAGCCGAGGCTCGGCTCGCATCTGCAAGAAACGAATCGACTTTCCCGCCGCCGTTGCCGGACGTCGGAGTAACGCGCAACGCTCCGGGGATTACGACGAGAGCTATAAATCATCTCAATGTGCACCCTTTTAAAGATTATTAATAGTCCGCGAGCGTGAGTAACAATGTACAATCCTCGCGCGAGAGAATAAATTAGTAGCTAATTCCCGTTTCAGTTGTGATGCTCGCGGTATTTCCCACGTCATACGGATGATAAAACGGTAAAGGGATGATCGAGAGATAGCACGAGTGAATAATGACGAAGAACACTGACAATGGAACCTCATCACAGATCGAACACTCGGATTCCACTTCTTTTGGATTTATTCGATTCAGTTTCTCTTGTTTTCTGGCAACCGCTTTTTTATGGTAATTCGAAATAATCGAGAAATCGGATAAAAATCCCGGAACCTCAAATGGCTAGTGCGTTTTGAAAAAGATGCGATCACAGTTATTTGTGTCACTTCTCCGTACTCTCGGGGAACATGAAGTTTATAATACAACTTGCGTGGCCGGGAAGAACGCTTCCACACGCGCCATTCCTTTCAATTGTGATCATTCGATTGGCGTCAATGAAAGCAAAGCTCGAACTACATGTATTGATGTTTTTTTTCTGTGTTTACAAAGCGTCTAAATCGCAACACTTGCGGCGCGAAATCAAACAATGCGTCTTTCAATCTCGCGCTTTGTAAACACGGAAAAGGAAACAGTCATTTGATTTAAGATTATTTTTCATTATTGCGTTATGTGCAACATGTTGACTCTTAATGAAATAAAACGTGGCCACATTATTGGGATGGCAAGGAGAAAAATAATTTTGTTCTTTTAGTAAAATCGTCGTTGCTACTGCATATTTGTAGTGACATCAAAAAAATTTAGTTGTGTAACTAATTTTACAAATTATTCGTTATCACAGCAGAAGTAGTTTCGTTGCCATGATAGAAAAAATTGGTTGAGCATATTTTTTTAAAGATTCACGTTCATTTGTTATTGATGCAAAATAATGTATCCTTAGCAAATTTATTTGCTATCGGAGCAAAACTGTAACTGCTTATATAAATCCATTATAATTCTTATAGCAAAGTAATTTGTAGATTCAGCAAATTATATCCAGCAAATAGTGATTAGTACTCTTAGCAAATCTTTCTGCTGTCCATATAATAATGAAAAGATTTTGCTAGATCAGCAGAAAATTTGCTGGGCCAGCAAATTATTTTTCTCCGTGTAGGAAAATAATGTCGCACCATCCTATTTTCGGAAATCGAAAACGACTTTGCTGTCGACACTGCGCTGGACCCAGATTCATCGTGCCTCATGTAAGAGACGATAAGAAAGAACGAGACACTCACCTAATGGCGTTGAATATCTCATGAAAGCCGGTGCCCTGGTGACTGGCGACGTCACAAGTCGGCAAGGGATGCAGCAGGGGTAGTCGGTGGCACAGCACGCTGTCGCTGTTCCTCTTGCTGCTGCTGTTGCTGTCGCGGTCTCGCTCGTTTTGCGGCAGCGGCCCATTGCCAGTGCCAGGGGCTGGGCCCAAGCCGAGTCCCAGAGGAAGACGCGGCAAGGTGGCAGGTCGCGTGAGACTGCCATAAGCGGCCAGGGCGCCCCTCGGCAAGGACGAGTAGCAGCGGTTCAGCGGTAAGGTGCCAAGGGTGCTGGAAGCGCAGCCGCTGCTGCCCGAGCCGGAACCTGAGCCTGCGTGATATCACGTGCGATTTGATGAAATCGAACCAAATCAGAGAGTGGCGTTGCTGTGGTTGGATCATCGACATATGAATATCTGGACGAAATATGTATTGTTAATTAATTAACACTTTACCTTCAAATGGCGTTTATGTCTCTTGTGTCATGATATACAATGTTGAATACTGAATATAAATTAGAATTACGCGCAACTACGTACTGTGGGTTTTATGGAAATCTATATTAATTATATGTCTCGTGTAGACGTTATATACACATAGACGCGACATAAAATAAAAAATAATAAACATATGAAAGATTATTCTTGATTGAATCGTACGTCAAGAGATTAAGATAAGGAGAGGATTTCTACTAAGGAGAACATAATTATTTAATTAGTATATGTCTTACAACGTATTGATGTGGCAAATATCTCTTTCAAAATACTACTTTTGTTCATTGCAAACGTTATAGTTCTAATGATTTAATATACAGCTAAATATTTTCGCAAAAGCCGCGGAAGTGCCATAACCTTTTCCTCGCAAAATGTTTCGTCCAGATATTTACATGTGTTTGGATAAATGTCGAATTTCGGGGGTAAAACGTATCGTCGAGTTAGTACAAAATACGAGATCTGCGATTATAAAATTTTCTGTATTTACTTTAATTTGTATCGGATGAAATAAAAGGAGGAATTAAACTGTGAGTGTAATCAATTTCGTTAATATTGATATATTAAAGTCAGAAAATAATCCAGAAATAAATATGAGATATCGAAACAACGAGTGTAACACGTTATTCTTCCCGCGATTGCCTCGAAAGTAAAGTTAAATAGGTACGCGTAAAAACGTTTTACGCGACAGACAAGGGAAAGCGAGTTGGTGCAAGGGGGCGAGAAATTGAAAAAGCGAAAGACGGAGTTTATGGAGGGTGCTTTGCTTCTCTCGCAGCGCGGACGACGTGACGACGATGCGTAACTTTTTATGGGAGAGGGGGAGGGGGAGCTCAATTTCCGCACTTGCCTTATCGATAGTAACCTTTACTCTTTTCCGACAATATACGGAATATAGTCGATGTCATAGCCGCTGCCGAATTTGTTTAGAAGTTTGTTTGCGGCGGGAAATGTATCGCGGTCGCGATGAAATTGAGTAGTTTCGGCGACAACAAGCCAATATTCGAAATAGACTTCTTTTTCTACCCAGTTCAAATATAAATGATAAATATACATATAAAATAATAAAATATATATATAAAATAATAAATAAAATATATGTAAGTCGTTAGATTTTGAATTATCGTCATAATATCTAACGAACGACTCTTATTGGTAAATGTTTCTTACTATAGTTGCATATCTTAAAAGTAATAAAAAGAAAAAAAAAATATATATATATAATTTATATCATTAATTATATATGTATATAATATTATATATCATTAATTATATATGTATATAATATTATATATCATATACACTGACAAGAAAAATATTTGGAAAATAAGAAATATTTTACCCGATGAAGATACTAATAACACATTTATTTAAACCTAAATTCTTTTACTGAAATATAACAAACAGTTGCTTTTATGAGAAGTTAAAGTTTTAAGAAACTTTTAAGAAAATATATACGTCTTTATTTGAAAAATATTTTATATTAGTATAAATAAACACGTTATTATAATAACAGACAAATGAAAATTTTTTATTTTTTAAATATTTTTTCTCTCAGTGTGTGTAATAGTAATTATATAATATTAAACTCTTAATTACTGAGTATCATCAATTTTCATTGGTTAAAATTGAAGATCGGATTAGGAGTTAAGGTCCGTGTAAATTAGAAAAAGAAGAGATTTTTCACATAATCACGTTACAATACAATTGTTAGAAACACGGGACGTATGTCACAACAGTCATTGGAATAAGAAGAAGAAACACGTAACTCATATCAATACCCTGAGACAAGAACACGCAGGACGTTATCGTTGTTATCGTTGGACGACCCGAATCACAGACAAAAGCTACGACGATATAGCAAATGCGAAACGCGACGAGCGGCGCAACTTGGACCTCGAAAATCCCATGTGACCCCGACAAGTACCCCGAAATCCTCCCTTTTTCCGTTTTTCGTGCGAGACTCCTCTGGTTGCCGGGGTAACGATGCAGCCATGCCGTGGCCCGGCCCGGGCGGCGGATCCGCGTTACGTGCACCGGAGGATTTTATCGATGTCAAACTCGCGCATAGCCGCGGTATAACGTGTTCTGTAATCTGGCCCGCTATAACGCGATCAATCAACGGTAGTCAGGTAGCGCGGTTTATCCAGGCGGAGTACACCACGTACGATAATCGTGCCGCCGCACCGCGCCGCTACAACGAGCTCTGCGTGTAATTACTAATTAAATTACGGAATGTTTATCGCTATTTCGAGAGCACACCGAGAGCACATCGCGTCCGTCTAGAATTGCGCGGCTGAATGCGGCGCAGTGGCGATGGCGTGGATGAACATCAAAATACCGCACCCCCCCTTCACCCTTTCCCGCGCAATTCCACGATAAACCTTATTGTTACAATGCACGACTATTAACTGCACGTCGCGTTATCTCTTGCGAGTGAAAATGCTGGAAACTGTGCGCCCTTGGTCAGTATGATTTTCATTCATTTTATATACAATGTAATTAAACTAATTATTATATAAGAAATTAATTTTCACTTCGTGCAAGTAAATATCCTGAATTCTCTTTGTAATATTATATCTAATGATATATTTTTTGATGAAATACATACACATACGAGATATGCGAGTTATACTAAGAGAATTATATATATTTTTCTATATATAAATTCCTTTTAATTTTTCTATATTTTCTAATAGTATAAGAATAGACTTAGCAGAGTTCATATATTCGCTAAGGAACATACGATAAAAAGGCTCTTATAAGCTTTTAGCCCTATTTTATGGCGTTCGACATTTTAAATTATTTTTGGATAAAATTGTAGCTATTGAAGAGTAGATTAAAGATATATAAATATCAAATTGATGCGCCTCACCATTTGGGAGAAAGTGGCCCAAAAAAATAAGTATTCTGCCAAACTTTGATACTTATAATATCTTTAATCTACTTATGAATAGCTTAGAGCAGTAAGTTGAAAATAACAAATCATTTGTTCCCTACGGGAATCATTTGTTATCCCATATAACAAATTATTTGTTATATAGTATTTTGTTAAATTAGCGAGACCTGTTTCAGTGTACTCGAAATGGAAAGATAATAAAGCGAAACTCGCGTTGATATGTTCTTCGGTTACAAAGGCAGCAATTGAATATTTGGTAGTAATTTATACTCCAAATCTCCAATTATATTTGTAATTCTCTGCAATATTATACTCAAAGATATCCTTTGATACAACATTCACGAGATGCGAACTAACAAGTGTAATTGTAAAAGACGTCGAAGAAAGTACGATTGAAGGAAAAACATCGGGGAACTCGATAGGGAGAATCTCCCTAATTAGTGAAATCGAGAAACTCAAACGATAATTCCAACTTTTCTTCTTTCCATCTTTCTTTCCTTCTTTCTCACGTAAATAGCAACGATCTGCCTCTCTCGCAATTGTATGTGAAGTGCAACAATCGCTTGGTCGAACGATTACTTAGCCAAACTCCTTTCCGCAAATATAAACAAAACGCTTGGATTCTCACAATTTCCGACGGTTTTTATACCTCGCACTCTGTCCCTCCCAGGCATTCGCAGCTACGCCGCTGTTATACGCCCTATAACGTTAACGTCGGGCTCCGAGCGCTCGTCGGAGACCGTACCCGCCGTCCAGGCGAGCTCTAATTTGGATTCGAGCGTAGTTAACAAACTCCTTTTTGGACGTGATCTCGTGCGGGGCTACATATACGCTGCGCGCCGGGGAAAATTAGACGTCGTGTGGAAATTCGAGGAAAGCGGCCCGCGAGCATCGTGGTGAATATTAATTCGAAAGAAAGAGAGAGAGAGAGAGAGAGAGAGAGAGAGAGAGAGAGAGAGAGAGAAAGAGAGAGAGAGAATGCCCGGCCGTTCCTTAATTCCGTCGTTTCAGAGTCATTCGAATGCTCTGGATTCTGGTCTAATGTTCACGTGTCAATCGCGATCGGTTCGTCTTACTTTAAAGGTACAATTTTTTCACTTGTATTTCATTAAATACATTGATATACTGTAATTTTAGCAAAACAAAAAATTAAAAGTTCTATGTTTGGCGCCAAAGAGATAGGATCGAGACACGGATGTGTCCCCACTGGGGGACATCATTTTTAGGGGATATTTGTCCCAACTTATGTGCAATAAGTAGAGTGATAGCTGATGTATGTGGTAGTGTGTGATGGTTTTGAATGTTAAAAAGGCAGTTTATTAAATTGAATAAGGTTACTATTAATGGTAGGAAAACATGTCGTTAGTGAAAGGATAACATACATATTAAGAAGCAGTTGCTCGTTATTAATTACCGGTTCACTAGCTGCTGTCGTTGATGAATCTCCCGTACATGCAATGCGGCATGACAGAAGTAGATTACGGTAATTTTATCTAGTCCGGAGGATATAGTCACGTATATTACACATCCCTTAAATTCGATCCGACAAACGACGACGACGGGTCCCTGGATAGGTTTAGTCGGCTGGATTTCAGTGCCGTATCGTTTCCGCCTTATTCAAAGCCAGACGCTTCCGTTCGTCTCCGGTTACGTTCGTAACATACAAGGCGTATACTTAGCCTAACCCGTCGGATTAATTACGCGTCGTCTACCCAGTGACGAGAAAGTCGTGTCTGCGCGTCGACGGCGAAGATTTACGTCTTCGCTCGCGACGAACGATATCTAGCCTTTGTCGGTGGATAGTTCTCTGTCTCTCTCTCGCGTCCTCCGGAGAATTTCCAAGTTAAGCTGCTAATAAGTGTTAACTTTTGTTCGCGAAGTTCGTGCGTGCTACTCTCTTACACTGATCCGAGAAGTATCGAAAAAAACTTTTAATGACATTAAAAGAGCCCTTCATAAATTTACTATTCATTGAACAAAATTATTTTTTTGGAAATTTATCTCTCCAATAACAAGTATCAATTTGCAGTGAAATTGAGATAAAACTAAACGATCAATAATTCTAAAATTTTCGTATAACGTCCGTATATCAATCTTTAATATATGTATATATATATATATATATATATATATATATATATATA
>NW_022639492.1:2125344-2135546 GCF_010583005.1 Odontomachus brunneus | reverse complement strand
TATATATATATATATATATATATATATATATATATATATACATATATACATATATACTATATATATGTATATATCACACATTTTCATTACAATCTTATTTAGAAAAAATTAAAAATTTAGAAACTGAGGTTAAAAATAAAAAATAGAACGTCAACCTTAAGAGACACGTGTTAAAAGTATCAATTTTCGCGAAGTATCAACTAGTCGCGAATATTTCAGTTCTTGAATGGTCAATTCTTTTCTGACTGCACAAGAAGTGTACAGACAATATTTCCATTAATATACAGTCAAAATTCTAAAGGATTCCTAGGAAAATGGTTTTACGAACTAACTGCTTTAAAACGTTTAGAATGTGTTCTTATAAGGGCCACTCACGAAGTGTTATTTACTTTTCAACGATATATATATTTTCGAAACAAGTTGAACGATCTATAACATTGCTGCACGAAATGAGAACTCAAAAATCGGGGAGTCAAAATTTGGCCAATAAAATCAGTCTGCTTATGAATATATAACTGTTATATATGGATATATAACTGTTTACTTTGTTGACTTATTTCAAAAATATATATGTTTTCGGGAAACACTTAGACAAGTTAAACGATATATATCACTATCGCTCAAACGATCACGTAGGTAAAAAAAAATCGGTCAATTGTTATCAAAATTTAACTCAATTTGATTTTTGGTCTATGTGGCCGTTTTGACGGCGGCGATATGTATTGTTGAACTTGTCTAAATAATTATTTTCCAAAAACATCTTTGAAATATATCAACAGGATAAAAAGTTACATATTCATAACTAGTTCTTCTCTATTAGCCAAATTTCGATTCGCGATTTTTGGGCAATATTCTCATTTTGCACAGCTATGTTATACATCGTTGAATTTGTCTTGGTGAGTACTTCTAAAAAATATATACATCTTTGAAAACTAGAGACTTAACACATTTTGTAAATGTGCTTTGTTAGATGCGCGTGATGTAATTGCTGTTTCCTCGTCGCCGTCGTCGTCAAGAATTAAATTGATGGACACCAATACGACGGGGTCGCTGGGATTTCACGTAATGGGGAGTTACGTCGTAACTGGGACGTAAAATCGCGTCAACGCGATCATTCGAATGACGATTAATCGGTGAGATAGCAGCCTCGCGATTTCATTAATAATCACGATGGTTCGCGGCGCGCGAAGTGATTATGACGATGTTGATTGGATCGACGTATTATGGCGCGAAACATGTCATATTAAAGCGGGCCAGGCGAACAAAGCGCACCGCGAGTTTATGCCAAGCCGTTGTTGTTTCACGCGAGCTCGTTTCTCCGCGCTGTTAATCGATCGAGAAGAATTCAATTTGTCGATTATAACATGTAACCGCTTTGTGAACCGCATTTGCTGCGTCGACGTGCCGCATTATGCGAAAATCAAGAAGCCAAGAAGGGAAAATTCACACCTTGACAGGAAAGCAGGAACGCAGACGCCAATCAGAACTCGTGCTGATGGTCTGATGATAGTCGATAGTCTGCTTTTCTGCCAGCGTTCTAATTGACTTGTGCTGTTCTGTTTTCTGTTTTTCTGCCGAAGTGTGAATTCTCCTTTGGGAGCAAAATTGCAGAAATCGCGAAAGATTCAGCAGAATCCCCACGATATTGAAACGTGAATTTCTTGTGCCACTCTCACGATGATATTTTCCGATTTATATAGGATGTTTGAATTTAGCTTATGTGTAGATATATGAGGGAAAGACATAGAAAAATAAAGAAAAAAAAATAAAAAAAGAAATAAAAACTATTCATTTGCGGTAAGTACTAATAACATATATTTACGAAAATCTAAATTCTTTTACTTAAATAGAATGAACAATTGCTTTCGTGAAAAGTTAAGATTTTTTTAAGGTTTAAAGATGTATATTTTTTTATTGGAAAAAATATTTTATATTGCTATAAGTAAATATGTTATTAGAATACCCACTGAATAAATATTTACTATTTCTAGGTATATTTTTTTCTCGCGTGGCGAAAAGAGGATTCGATATCGTGCTTATGAAGCATCAGCTTAATCCACATTATATCCGTCAATGTTGTGGATTCCTTTCATAATAATCCTTTCGGAGCGGCCGCAAAATAAGAGAAGTTTTTGGTATTCTTTTCTTTGTTTCTCTCATTCAAATATCTCTTGTGTAGAGTTGTTATTTAATCAATTAGTTTTTTCTTCGACGGAATTATATATAAAATATTTCATTCATTGGTCATGCTCAATAAATTTTCCATACGAATGTGGAATTTTCGATATGAATGAAACACATGTGCTGTTTTCTACTCTAATTGAATTTTCGTTAATATAAATAATTTCGCGAGGAAAATTATGGACAAATAAATTAATTTGGAAGTAGATTATATTGCGAAAGAAGAGGACATTGCGGCTGCACAGCGTGTGTGGGAGACAGTTTATTCAACACGAAATCAATTATTGTTCCTCAGTCGCCCGTGAATGCTTAATATCATTTTAATTATCTCTTTTGTATAAACAAAGAGAGAGAGAGAGAGAGGATGATAGGTATGGAGATCGAGATTTCTTGCTAAGTTGCATATAGTTCATTAAAATTCGTTGCTGTTCAATATTTTCGGATTACAGATCTGAGGAAGTTCGTTCGATACGAAATTAATTATTATTCCTATCCGCGCGAGACTTACGAATGCATAATGAGGCATTAACCATTGTCTCTTTTATGCGAAGAAAGAGAAAGAGAGAGAGAGAGAGAGAGAGAGAGAAAGAGAGCGAGAGAGAGAGAGGAGGAGACAGAGAGAGATTTTCTTACGACGAGTTCCATTAAGCTCACGGTCGACCGAAAACGATGTTTTGCCGTTCGCGGCGTGCGGCTTCCGTCGCGTTTATCCGCATGTCAGCGCCAAGCTAATTACAATACAGTCCGATCGCCATCCAGTGGGCGATTGCTAATAAGAAGCAGGCATCCGATAATCCTCCCTTCGCCTCTCCAGACGAAGCAATCGCGCAGTGCGAGATAACCCGCGCTCCACCGTTCAATTTACATTTCATACTCCTCGACATAGCGCGGATGCTTGGACAGTATAAGTGAGATAATTTCGAACACCGCGCTGCTTTACGTTGCGGCATTCGTTATTTTTCTTACGTTAAGCTGGAAAACTCGATGTCAATTACGTATTACGTGAAAACTGGGAAACGCTAGCGGACGTGAAGAAAATTGGAAAAATTACGAAGGCTTGGGCAGAATTCCTATGATATCGAAAAATATGGAAGAGTTTTATGAATTGATTTCGTTCATTTTCTTTTGACATTGACGTATTTTTATTTATATGGAATAGCTATAAGTGACCAAGTGTTTCAAAACGAAACATATTTAAATCTATGCATTATGAATGAAAAATATCAAAAAAATAAAAATAAAATACTTATTTTCTCTCTTTCTCTCTTTCTCTAATAATTTACATAAAATATTTGTTTGAAAAAATATATAGTTATAGTTTGAAAAATTCTATATATATATATATATATATATATATATATATATATATACATGGTAAATATTTATTATTTCTTAGGTATTTTTTCTCTTAATATAGACAAATAATTGTATACCTTTGTATGATACAAGTCGAATGTTTTACTCAAATAACACACTAGGAAAATATTGTTTATGCAGAAAAGTAAAAGTCTTGTATGAGAACTTAAGAATTTAATAATCTTGTATGAGAATTTGAGAACTTAAGAATAGACTTAATTTTAATTTTTCTATGTTTTTTATTTAATTGGCCGATTTATGCTGTCGTACTTTTATTGCGCGTGTATCAAATATATAAATCGATCTTTCCCACCCGTCCAGTTTTTTTTCCAGTACTGACTATTTTCCCAAAGATTTTTCGAGATCCCGTGCCAATCTCTCGTGAAAAATAAAAGCTCTCAAATCTACTTTTGCCGAAGTACCACCGTTACCCACGTAATCTTTTTAGACCGAATTCTCTTCTCTTTCGCACGCAACCCCGCTATGCGATTTTCCGCTCCAAAAATAACGCTCGCGCGATTTTTGCGCGGCGTTATCGACCGACCGACCGACCAACCGGTGGATTGTTTAAAGCAATCAAGTAAATTTGCAGTGCCGCTGTTACGCGTACTTGCCGGAACGACTTCGATACGATTCGATGTTATCCAAGGCGTTTTAGCGTGATTGGATGCCGACCAGTGAGAAACTAAGCTCGATCGCCGGATGGACGGACGGTCAGATGGACAAACGGGCATTGCAGCGCTGATGTAAAGAGAGTTCGTAACCAAGACGGGAGCGAAGTGCAGGCAGATCGATTAGAAAGGGATGCCTGATTAGACGCGATTCAGCTGGCGCAACCGTTATCCTTTTTTGAAGATCGCGGTAGGAACAGATCGCGCGCGGCCAGCTGGCATCTCGGGAATGCTGCGAGAAATTCGGGAGTGTATTGCCGCAATAATTACCTTCTGGCCGGATTCTCGAGAAGTCGCAGGAAGTTTACAGACCAGTTAGTGACGAGGATCGTAACTCGTTCTGTTATCGAGATATTTCCGGAATATTCTCAACTTTTATCGAACATTCTTTACGTTTAATGCAAAGGACAACAAATAAAGGACAAAATTAACCCTTTGTCTGCTCCGTGGATTATATTGGGGATAGTTGAAATTTTAATTTTCTGTTGTGGACTTTGCTTAAAAAAGAAAAGTTATAAACATTGGAGGCTAAACAACACGTTCTAAACTAAAAAGTAGAGACCTAAAGTAATGAGGAGATTTCCTGATTTGCCTTTCTTACCTTGAGAGAAAAAGTATTTAAAAATTAGTTAATATTTGCTAGATATTAAAATTCCTAAAAATAAAAATAAAGTGTCTTTAAGAAAAATTTATTTTGTCATGAAAGTAATTATTATTATATAGTATAAGCAATATATATATATATATATATATTTATTTATTATATATTTATAATACATGTTATACTATATATAAAATTATTATTATGTAAATAATATACTACATAAAAGGAAAACAATTATTTGTTCCTTTTGAATAAAAGAATTTAGATTTAAGTAGATATGCTGTTAATACTCACTAAATAAGTATTTACTAATTTTTAAATATTTTTTTCTCAGTGTGTACAAAAGAAGAAGAATGGTACTGCCACGGGAAACAGATGAAGAGTTAAGAATAAAAATGAAGAATAAGAGATAACGAATAAATATTTCCGATTTATCGTATTCACGGAAATATCCGAGGTCTTGCTCGACGAAAATGGACGACAAAGCATCATTAAGCTCACATGAGACGGGTATCGCTGTGAAGCGGGTAAATGCGAGTGGATAGTACTCGCGTTCTCAATGAATACACAGTGTGAACCGCAGACTATGCATTTTAGCAGAGTTGATAAGCAAACTCGCGCGCGAGAGCTCGAGACTACACGAGAGTACGCTCGTTTCTAGACTAACATAATAATCGTTAATTGCACAGACCTCGCGCAGTCTGAAAGTTGTAATGGCATACGGTCTCGTCTCGAGCTATTATGTGACCGGAATGTGGTGCCATTAGAAAAACTTTCGGATTAACGTTGCTACGCGCTCATGAATCCGAAGCGGCCCCACGCTGCCGCGTTCCCAGTGTGTAAATAAAACTCGAGCGTCGCGACCGGAGTAAACAAGCCGCCGAGACAGCCAACACAAAAACCCCCCCCTGCCAAGCCGATTCCATGCGAATTTGGTATACGGTGATAAAAAGAAGTTCAAACAAAACGTAATCGAATGGTTTCGTCGGTCGCCCTTTGGCTACCGCGAATAAATATCAAGTAAAGTTTAACAAACAACAATAAGCAATTCGATCCTCCTATTATTTCAACAGGATCATTTATCCACAAAGTCCCTTATTCCTACATTGTTTCATTTTGTTAATTTTATTCAATAATTGCTGACGTGGTAATTTATCTTGATCAAACAGATCCTTTTGTCGGTTCTTGTAAAAACATTAAAAAACAAAGAAAAAAATGAGAAAAAATGTCTCGTGTTTGTGACTATAAAAAAATCACAGAACTCAAGAATTATAATTGGAAAAATTATTTTTGTAGACCGAGAGAAAAAATATCTGAGAAATATCTGAGAAATAAAAGAAATATTTATTCACTGGGCACTAATAACATATTTGCTTATATTAATATACAGTATTTTTATATATGATAATAAAGATAAGAAAATATATATCTTCTTAAAAAATCTTTTTAAAACTCAGCTTTCCACGAAAGTAATTGTTTATTTTACAATATTTAAATAGAATAACAGACTTTTTTTTAAGTAAATCTATTATATTCGTATTAAATGACTTTTTCTTCATAGAAAGACGGACAAAGGGTGCGGTGAATGATTTTCTGTCGTTTCTGAGAGAAACTACGAGCCGTGATATCGCGGATCATCCCGGCGAGACGCAACCGCTTCAAGCCGGAGCGCGTTCGATCGATTGGCAATTTTCGCGGACGCAGGAAAACGCGAGTCGCCGGCTCTTAACTTCGACGAACGAACGAAGGAACGACGCTCGCTCGTTCGCTCTAGGGAACGGAATTGACCGGTGAATGGTGAAGTGGGAATGTGTATATGTGCCGCTGGTATCTGTAATTACCAGCTCCTTGGTAGCTGCGAATAAACGAGTGCTGATTTTAATCAGAGCGGCCGTGTGTACGTTATACGTTCATGAAGTTGAAACGCGGGGGGGGGGAGGGGGAAATACTCACCCTGGGTGTACTTCCTTCGAGTCGACTCGACGCGATCGGTAGGTGTAAATGAAGAGACGTTAGGGGATTGTCAAAGCAACCAGCTTGTACGACGATATCGGAGAGTGTGAGATTTTCTCAACGAAATACAAAATGAAGAACGCGGAGGAGTAACGAGAGAAAATAGACGACACGTGTTATGCAACGGTGAATTCTTCATTCGTAGGTTTTTTATCAAGAGTAATTTAATTGATTGATAGAATACGATCTTCCCACATAGTAAAAAATTTCGTGTCAAATTCGATAAATTTCATTTGATAAACAGAGCATTACAATTTTATTTGTCAATTTGACATGATGAAAATATGTATATGAGTAAAAAAATAACTCAAATTACAATCTTCACAATTAAACATAATTGTATAAAATTGACGACAACTTGACGAGATTTGGAAACAAGTTTTATATAAAATTATATACGGTATGTTGCATCTGGGAAAAGATACTTACAAATTTATTTGTGGGATATAAAGTTTATTTCTGAGAAAAAAATTTATTTCTGTGATATAAACTTATATATCCTGTAAAAATTAATTTTCAAGTATTTTTTTCTCAGTGTAACAGAAAAATTCTGACCACAGATATTTTTAATATAAATACACAAAATATTTTACTATGCAGAACTCAGATAATATATTGAAATTGAATACTAATCCACTGATATAAATCGTGCTTAAATCTGTTGGTCTACAGTTTCTTTGTTACAATATATTGTGCCCTCATTTCTCAAATTATTATATTTCTCGCGTTTTTCAGCTTTCATATTCTCTCTCCTTCGACCCAAACGTTAATTTCTTTGCACGCTTCCATAAAAATCATCTCGATTTCAACGAAGGTTGAACTTTATAGAGATCGACGTGGTTAGAGTTACTTTCGCCTGCGCTGTATCGACGTTTAATTTACGAGTTTTTCTTCTTTGAAACGCTGTTACGTGTACATTAATCGTCGATGGTCGTTTCAGTTATGGCAATTTACGTGGTAACGGCTTCTTTCTCTCTCTCTCTCTTTCTCTTTACGGCATTTACAGTCCACCGTATAAATCGAGACTCCCCGTACTCTCGCGTCCGGGAGCAAATAGCGCGGCTCCAAGTTGCGGAAGGGTTAAAGTTGCTTTAACGTCGCAGCAACTTTCGAGCTGTGGATTCGCACGGACCGTTTCGCGAGTTTCTAATTTTAGAGCGTCGTGCGCGCGCGTATACTATAACATCGCGAGGTCGAACTGTTTCAAACATAACAGGACAGGCGACGTGTCGCACCTTGCTAACAGACCGACACTATCTACCAAGATTCGGCGATTACTCGTCCCTCTCATTATCACCGGATTCCTAATTCCTGATTAATAAATCCGACGGTCGCGCGATTTTATTACTGTTAAAGTGAGTTGACGGTAATAACAAGTGTAAAGATTCGTTCACAATATGCGAAGTAAGTTGTTAGCACATAAATTGAAATAAGAAATATTAATAATTTATTTCATGATATGATATCCTATAGCTCCCTTATATTGGAAATATTTCTCTTACTCAAGAGAGAGCCAAGCTTACTGCGCATATTGTAGACTAGTCTTTAAGAAATCGACTCGATATACAACGACAAACGTCGGTTAGATATACCGAGAAACAAGATCTCTTTAATGATGTACTTACGATACGTCCCGACAATCGCACATCGCCATTTCGACATTCCCGACATTTATTTCCGCACGAGACTCACTTTAGACGGATAAAAGACGTGTAGAACGTGGAGCGATGTCGAACGATGCGTTCGTGGCGGTTGCTCGATGCAAAAAGATCGAAATCCAAGATGGTCGCACAGTTGATGATATATACCGAAGATGCGCGCCAAAACGTCAACGGCTTCCCTACAATAACGCGCTTTATCGTACACCCTTTTCTCTGTTTCGCTCTCTTGCTAACAGACTGATGCAATCCCCCTAGATTCGGCATCGCGAATAATCTTGTCGTTATCTTTTTCTTTCTTTCTCTTCCTTTGGTTATTGTCAAATTCTTAATTAATTCCTTCTGATTAATAAGTCCAACAATTGTCCGACTTTGTTACTATTTAAATGAGAGTGATAAACGCCGATTCGACACAACAAGCACTGATTACATCGAAGAACGAGATTATTCGCTATTAACGTACTTACTTCTCGACACGCTCCCGCTCTGTTTCGGCACTCCCGATTTGTTGCCTTATTTACGCGCAAGACTGACTTTCCACGGATAAAAGACACGTAGAACGCGGAGCGATGTCGATCGATGTGCCCATGACGGTTGCTCAATGTAAAGAGATCGAAATTCATGATAGTCGCGCAATTGACGAAAATGCGTGCCAAAACGTGAACGGTATCGTCTACAACTCGCTCTATGATACACCTCTCTCTCTCTCTCTCACTCTTTCTTTCGCTAATAAACCGATGTTATCCTCTGGATTCAACGTCGCAAATATTCTTGTCATCTCTTTCTCTCTTTCCCTCTAGTTATCATCGAATTTCTAACTCCCGATTCGTCGATTCGACACGATAAATACTGATTGCATTGAGAAACGAGGAGATTATTTGCTACTAATGTACTTACAGTTGCATCTCGCTGTGTTTCGGCACTTCCGATTTACTCCCTTGGTTATGCGCGGAACTCGCTTTGGATGGACAAGAGACACGGAGCGATGTCAATCGATGCATCTGTGGCAGCTCCTCGATGCAAATAGGATCAAAGATAGTAACGCGGAGTACAGTCGCGCTCCTACAACGACGCCATCTGCAGTTTAGCGGATGCGTTATCATTCGACAAATCGGTAATTTATCGATCTATTTATCGATAGGGACTAAACATTTTCGACTATGTGCACTCGTTTCTAGTTACGCGGTTGTCATCACTGTTCACTAATCCATGCTACATCACGAATTGCGCGGGTATCTTCGATCTTTCTGCGTCGAGCAACTGCATTAACTCATCGATCGACGTCGCTCCGCGGTTTACACGCGCTTTTTGTCTGTCGAAAGTAAATCCCGTAAGGAAATAAATGTCGGGAGTGCCGAAATAGAGCGAGGTTCGATTGTCAGGATATATTGTAAGTACCTCATTAAAGAGTAAATTCGTTTCTCGATGTATACAGCCGGTGTCGCGACGTGTCGAATCGGTGTCTTTTACACTCGCGTTACCATTGACTCACTTGAGTGATAATAGAATTGGACGATCGTTGAATTTATCAGCCAAGAATTAGAAATTCGATACTAGTCAGGGAAAAAGAGAAAAAGTCGATGTCAGAGATATTCGCGACGTCGAATTTCGAGAGGTAGCGTCGGCCCGTTGGTAAGAATACGAGAGAGAGAGAGGATAAGAGAAATATGAGAGAGAGAGAGAGAGAGAGAGAGAGAGAGAGAGAGAGAGAGAGAGAGA
>NW_022639492.1:2118709-2123407 GCF_010583005.1 Odontomachus brunneus | reverse complement strand
AGAGAGAGAGAGAGAGAGAGAGAGAGAGAGAGAGAGAGAGAGAGAGAGAAGGATATTTAATGCTTTACCATTTGATAAATCGATAACTACTAAATATTTTCGACCAGCTACATTCGTTTCTAGCGATGTGTTTATCGTAACTGTTAATTAACTCAGAAAGTACGTTCTGTCTTTCTGGATAAATAAATAAATAGTGAGAAACGTGTAGCGCTAGAAACGAATGTATCTAGTAAAGAATTTTTAGTAACTATCGACAGTGAGGCATTCGCGGGATCGAATGTTATACAATATCGTCGTTTTCGTCGTGGTCGTATTGGTTTATGGGTTTGTGATGTGACCACGCCGGCATCGGCGCGTAGTTTTCCCGGCGACGTGTCGCCGTCGTCGCCGTGTCCCGTGTGAATTGTCGCGGTCGGAACGTCGGCAACAATTTAACCCATTACGGGATAGTGTCGGAACCGCACCGCGAAATTATTATCCCACGGAACCACTGAGGCTGCACTAATTTTCCATTATCGCTCTGTTTGGATAGCTCGCCCCGTTTCCAGCATTTCGTTTCAATGTCCATGCTCAGCCGTGCTTGGAAAGCCGCGCAAGCATCACTGAGTGGAGAGGCAACACGGTGAGTCTTGAGAAAAAATCCGTAAACGTTAACGAATAACAAGAACGGTGAATTTCATAATTCTATTGTGAGAGGAATCAGGAAATTTTTAATTATGTATTACACTGACAAGTAAACCTACCCAAGTATTACACTCGGATTTATAAGTTTTTAAGCCGATAAGCTTTTAACATGCTGTAGTCGAGATCTAAATAAGAGACACATATTGTTTTATATAAGCCGATAAGAGGGTGAAACACTCTTTTGAAAAATCGGTTTTAATATTTCTGAGCGAATATTATCGGAACGGTAAATAACACAAAAAAAATTTCAAATAAAAGTTTTATAGGTTTTAATGAGCTTTATAACAATGCACTCAGATTTTTCGAAATCCCTTTTTCGCTCCTTAATTTTGTAAAATTTGAGTGCATTGTTATAAAGTTCATTAAAACCTATAAAACTTTTATTTGAAACTTTTTTTTTGTATTATTTCCGATAATATTCGCTCAGAAATATTAAAACCGATTTTTTTCAAGAGGGTGTTTCACCTTCTTATAGCTGGCCACACACACTTTTTGTAACAGTAACCGTAAGACGTAACGTAAGAATTGACCAATCATGTTGAGAATCGTCGAATCGTAAGATCGCTATTTTTATGAATACTCGATCGCAATTGGTTAATTCTTACGTTATGTCTTACGGTTACTGTTACGAAAAGTGTGTGTGGCCAGCTTATCAGCCGTATGGGCACGTAGAAAATATGTGTCTTTTATTTAGACTTAGACTACAGCATGTTAAAAGCTTATCAAAATCGGAATGTAACACTTGGATACTTGTGAGTAAGGCGCGTCAAGTGCGGCGGTTGAATATATCATAAGAAATATTGGCGATCAAAAATATTACCAGGCAAAACTGAAGTGTTTTTATAAGCATCACCTCTTTTTTATATTGATTTTTCTCTGTATCGAGAAAAAAGCATTTGGATCGACAAAAATTGACGATTATTCGCCTTCAATGGAATATTGTGTCTGTTGAACAAATTAGGCGTTAGTGCAATGGGATAAGTTGCTTTAATGCAGTTACTGACTAAATTGCAATCATTAAATTAATTAATAACTTGTCACAGCAAACATATAGTTTGTTCAATCGACTAAACGTTTGTTTGAATAAATTTTGTTTTCTCGTTCGAGCAAAATGTCCCATTCAAATCAATCGCTTTTTCTCAGTGTGTATAAATGTATAATGCCTCACTTTACATGCCTCATCTTGCGTAACTACACGATACTCATTAAGTCACGGTTTTAAAAGCGTGTAATTAGCGTCGTGAATGATTTACTTGTAATATAAGAATAATAACTCGGTATTAGAATGTAAGAATAATAGCTTATTACTATGTCCACAAAGAGAGAGACAGTCTGACACGAGTTGGTCATTAAAATTGACAGTATTATATATGAAAATGTCTTTATGTGCAAAAGAGCTAATTCAATCGTAAAGGGTGCACTGGAAATTTAGCGCGATTCGGGCAATAATGCACGGAATGCGATTGGTATTTCATGGAAAATTCATCGACGCTCTGCGTCGGCGAACCTCGAAACTTTGTCGGTGCGATTCACCAGTGCGGGACCGTGCGCGTATTCTCGATATAAATAAACCGAATTGAGTCGAGAGAGAAGAAAGGGGAGAGTTGAATTTTTGATTAAAATACAGCTGCTGTGTGCGCTTTTTCTATATGTGTGTAAGTTAATGGCTCTCTTTCTCTCTCTTTTTCCTGTAGGTGCAGCTCTTGTTTAAATAACTCTTTTTATTTTTAATATTCGAACTTCCAGAGTAAAATCTCTGGCAAGGCAAGAATCGAATAATGAATAAGATTCCTCCACCGCTACATATTTATTTTATATTGAGAGAGCGACGGGATAAAAGCCCACTTAAAAATTCTATTCTTCGAGTAACTCTCTCATTTCGCTTTTCCCAAGCAAAGATTTTTACAGTGACCGGGATAGAAGGGAGAGAGAAAATTCCTTTCAATTAAGAGTTGAAGGATGGCAAACAGAGAGAGAGAGAGAGAGAGAGAGAGAGAGAGAGAGAACTATATACTGAAGAATTCAAAACAAACTACTAATGACACTGTCGATCAAAATCGCGAGAATCGTGTTTCGATGAAGAAAATGTTGTCGCACTTTAATAAAAATAATTATCGACTATTTCACAAAGAGGGGTAACTCGGGATCTCTTGGGTACGTGAAACGTTCCGTTAGGGAAATCCAGTCACTCGAAAATTGACTTCGTTTGCACGGCAACCTGAAAACTGATTAGCAAGTAAGTAAATTATTCAGTCTTACGCTGCTCATATAAACGCGGATTACGGGTGTTACACGGCTCCATATTAATAGTTATTACTTTTGAAAGTCGTCTCAAGTGAGATACTCATCTTTGAACTCGAAGTTAGATGAGAGTTCTTCAGTTGAATCATTGCATACATAAATGTCACATATCATAAATCAACTGAAAAACTTGGATCTAACTCTGAGCAGAAATCTAAGTATCTCACATGTGAGACAAGTTTCAAATAATGACTATTAGTACAAATTCAAATCGGTTTTAGCTTGACATGTAAACGTAGTCATTGATCACGATCTCGACTCGTATCCTGAGGTGTCGCGTCTGCGAACTTCTTGGCGACTCTCAAAGATCTCAAAAGCTTCACAAATTGTCGGGGAGACGCGGAGGGAATATCGGCAAGGTTTTACCCATACTGATGCCAGAGCTGGACGGATCCTCGTTCTTGGCGCCCCAACTGCCAGCCAGGTTGAGAGCCAACAGCGGCCGCTCTTTCAGCAACTCGGCCACTGAGGCAAGGCCCTCGCACCCACAGCCTAAATGGGGCAAGTGCAGTGCCTGCACTTGAATGCAGCCGCGAAGTGCCTCGCAGACTCGGGACACTTGCTCGCCGGACAGATTCATGTCGAGCACCAGACGCGACAGGCTGCCAGAGGCGTGAGCTAGGCCGCGACAAAGGGCATTCACCACGCATTCCAATCTGAAATCAATCGTTAATGATGCCGTTAAACGGGAGCGTCTTGGGCGCGTTGTTGCGTGCGGTGTGGCCGATTAACGTTAACTCTACAATTCTAAACATCAAAAAGTTACGTGAAAACATGGGTAAATTTTACCCAGAACATTTTAATTCACTCATAATTTTCGGAAAAATGGTTGAAATTCAATGCTTTTTTTTTAAATCAATGTAGAATATATCATATTTTTTTATTTAATTCCATCTCCCTTTGTTATTTTTGCTAATTTTAAATTTTAAATCAAAAGGAAAGAAAAAAGGTCCTATGAGAGAAATACCTGATTGTTGTAGGGTGATAAGAACTAATAAAAACAGTGCATGTCCTCAGAATGTCAGCAAGAATTTAATTGAAATTAAATCGCGAATCAAACGCGTTTGATTTGGTTTTTGTACAATTAAATTTTTCTGTACATTCTGAGGACATACATTAACTATTTTGATTAGTTCTTATTACACTACAGTAAGAAACATAGCAATTGTTTTAATAATATATCTCAGTTGCTAAAATGTAAGTAACACGTATGAAATTAACGAATTACCGCAGAATGTTGATTTCTCCCTCGATTAAAAAGTCTTACAGTAATTTTTACTATAAAATTCTCTTTACTTGCCGTATCGATTTTTATTCGTGTACTTGAGCGCGTTTATCCGCAGATTCCAGCTGAGAAGTGCGCGCGCGCAAGAGTCTGTATTACGCGAAATGAAACGCGAACGGGAATTCCCATCGGTGCGCGTCGTGTTCCGCCGTTACGCTCTCGACAAGTTGGAAAAACTGCCACCGTGGATCCGGGGATCGTCTATAACGTCGCGTGACGCGACGTAGGGCGCCGAAAGGGAGTAAATGCACTTTCGAGGCTGGCTCTACGTCACGGGGATGCACTTTCTGGATGTAACCGCGCGCCGATGTAAATTCGGTCGGCGAGTTCAACGATGTGGAAGTTCGGGCGAGAGAGGCAGGGAGAGGGAGAGGGAGAGGAGAGAGGGGAGAGAGAGAGAGAGAGAGAGAGAGAGAGAGAGAGAGAGA
>NW_022639492.1:2099801-2116856 GCF_010583005.1 Odontomachus brunneus | reverse complement strand
GAGAGAGAGAGAGAGAGAGAGAGAGAGAGAGAGAGAAAGATAGACTCGTCGGCGTATATTTATGCATGCGTAATGCGCATTTCACACTGTCTATTCGCCGCCGTTATCTCGCCGGATCTCGGCGAACGCGCGCTGATACGCATTATGCAAAATCCCGCGCTCCTCCGGGAGCAGTAAGCGAGAGCCCGGATTTTCTCGCCCGTGGGATACCGGCGAGAGCGCCGAGAGCGCGGGAGGGCTGATGTTCGCGTTGCATCGCGCCGGGGATACTCGAAAATTGGCCCGAGCCAGTGGCGAACGCGTTTAGGAACCTTCGCTCTTCGACGAAGAAGAATTTCGGAACAGACGGGGTCCCTCCCTCAACATCAGATTCCGTATATCTTTCTCTCCTATTTTTGCTTTGTTTTTTAGTTCTTCTGTTATTTTTTTTGTTATTATATCCTTAGTACAGCAATTTACTAAACAGTCTGGCGAATAGGGGGTCGTTTTCTTATATTTTTCTTTATATTCTTTGTTACTTCCTTTCTTTTTCTTGTGATAAATTTCAACCTAAACTGTTATAATAAATTTATAATACAGCGATAGGACTTTAAAGGAAATGCCTCTTCTGTAGGAATAATGCATTTATCTATCCATTTATATATGTAGGAAGCATTTATTTGAGGATTTATTGTAGGAAGCATCTATCCATTTATATATGTAGGAAGCATCAATTATCAATTTATCAATCTATTCATCTATATGGAAAGAATATTAGAGTTTTTTTATAAATGTTTTTGAATTTTATTGTTTCTAATAGTGCGGGAAAAGACTGTCAATAAGTCTGCCTATTTTTCTAAGGAAGCAACTTTTGCTAGGAACATAACAAATTTTTTAACAGTATATTTCAGTTCTTAAGATATAAGTAGCACATACGAAATGAAAGAACAGGCAATCGCTGCATAATGTTGATCTACCCCTCGATATAAAATTCTACAGTAATTTTTATCACAACATTCTCTCCACATATCTATCTGCTGACGAAAAATTTGTCCCACAGTCTTGATCAGGTTGATCCTAATCAGTTATCAGATTTTTATAAACTGATTTTATCAAATCCTGATAAGTCATATAACGCAATATGGCATTTAGAACTTTAATCATAAGGATTATTAATAATTAAAGCTTTATTAATAATTACGATCCGATAATATCGCCTTATATGAACCAAATAACTGACTGAGATGTTCTCTCTTTCTTTCATAGCTTGATCAGGGAGCCATGAGATAAATTTCTAATTTCTAATCAGACTATCTATCTCCTCTCTCTCTTCTCTCTTGTGTCTTTCTTTTCTTTTTCTTATATTTTCCCACCTGTTTTCTTTTGTTGTATCTTTTCTTTTACTTGTCTCCTTCGGTTAGTTTCATGCTACTGATCACAGTTCTTTATTTCGCGCGCAATTGGCCGTTGCGAATTCGAGACGCAAGCCGAAGTATGGTTTTCGCGAAAAGACGTTCGTGAAGTTGCAGCCAAGCACAGTTGTAGGAACAGCGGGATTCGCGTAACGGCATCGTAATATTAATCGGACATTCGCGCTACTACCTGACCATGGTCGAATAGTGCGCCAACGGAAGAAATTCATACTTAGAAGGCGCACCGGCGAGCGCGATAATCTGCGAAGGCGTTTTCCCGCGCGAAAAATTCCGGCTCGGAAAGCTCCCGGGACGCAACTTGGCCACTTTGCATGGTAATCAGACGCTTCAGACGCGCGCGATAAAGTACCGCGACACTTTGGACACTTCGTTCGAGTTGTCTCACCGTGATCGCCCGAGGGAAGAAATTCGTCGGATTTTCACGCGATGTTGCGATGAGAACTCGGCGGAAATTTGCGGAAATCCGCATACACACTGAGAGAAAAATGTTTGGTATTTACAACTATAATCATGTAGAGAAATAATTACTATAAATTATGGTCAAGATAACTATTTTTTAGTTAATTGTACTATAATTTTAGTGATTATCTTATATGCATGCTACTTCTACTATCTTCGTGTTGGAACAACCAAAAAATATAGTTGAGGCCCAATTTGACACCAACTATATTTTTTGATTGTTCCAATATGAAGATAGTAGTAGCAACATACATATAAGATTATTATCACTAAAATTATAATACAATTGACTAAAAAATGATTGTCTTGACCATACTTTATAATTATTTTTCTATATGATTATAGTTACAAATACCAAACATTTTTCTCTCAGTGCAGCGTAGATCGGATTTTATGAAAAAAATTTCTTAAGCGAGATAAATCGTGTCTTCGTGCACATAATTAACCGACACACTGAGAGAAGAAAATAATCTAACTAAAATTATGGTTATTTTGGGCTCTAATCATATTTTTTTAGTAAAATGGTAGTAGTAGCATGTATTTACGGCTATTATCACTAACATTACAGTAAAATTTAATTAAAAAAATGGTTTTCCTGACCATAATTTATAGTAATTATTTCTCTACGCAATTACAGTTAAATTCTAAACATTTTTCTCAGTGTACATTATCATATACATACAGAAAATCGTACTTCTTGACGGTAAATTTTATTCGTACTGTAAAACTCTTCAACGGGAGCGTCCTTTAGGACTTATTCTACGAAGAAGATAATTTTATTCGAACACGAGCGTGGAATCAACGGCTGGGCCTTAAAGGGTTAAAGGGCAAATCCTTGCGAGTCGGCGATCGTTCCATCGAGTGCCGCTGCTTCCGCGGCAGACAGACGAAGTCGATTCGCGAAGTACACCGCGACAAAAGGCCTGGTCGACGTTATGGCAAGGCGACAGAACGAAGCGTGAAGTGCGGGAGGGCTCTCGAAAGTGGGGCGGTCGAAACAAGGAGGACGTCTCGATGCGAAACAATGAGCCGACGGTCGGTCGTAGCGTCAAGAGCTTTCTGCTCCGAGGCAAATGGTAGTTAGATGTTCGTCCTCTTTTATCCTCCTCGGCGACTGCCTCACGAAAGAGATTCCGCTCTCACGTGGAGCTTCAAGAGGCCACCGTCGCCGAGAAGGGCTGAAAATTCGCGCGACGTCGCGACGGTAGTCGACGAGAGCGAAGAGCGAAGCGGGCGAACGAGATCGCATTTAGCGAAATGTAGCATCATCCCTGGCGAAGAGATCCACGCGTTTTCCGTGTCGCAAGTATTCGGGGAAAATGGGAAAAATTCTTTCGTGTAATCCGTAAGACGCGAACCGGCACCGAACTGTCGTTGGGATGTGCGTGCTTCCGATCTGGGGCAACCCGTGTCGTTTCCCTCTCGCGCAACCATCAACCAATACACAGCTAGAGAACTGTATATATTATCTCTAACAGACAGAAGGATCACATCTCTGATCTTTTGTCTTCACGGAGAGGATATTATAGTTTTCTTTTTCTATATGAATCCTTTTCAATTTTTATCACGTTTTCTAGCAGTGAGATATTAATTTAGAGTTAGATTTGACTTGAATCACATATATATATAACATCACATTAGCAATTGTGATTTAATTGAAAAATCACATCTAACTCGGAATACAAATTTGAGTATCTTACTTGAGGCAGGTTTGAAGTAAAATGACTATTAATACGACTCGATGATATATAATAAAAAATTTAACTGAAAGGTTTATGAGAATTGTAGGCTAGAATTTAGAGTGCGCTATAAAAATAACTTTATATATATTATTTATATATAAATACTATATGTTATATATAATTTATTTATAATACATATTTCAGTAATATAGATTTCAGTTTTTAAAATATAAGTAACTATGAAACCGAAGAATGATAAATTAAGACAGAATGTCGATTTGTTCGTTGGTGCAAAATTCTATAATAATTTTTATTCTAAAATTTTCTCCGTGCTCGTAATATTTTAAACGGTAATATTGACTGTTCAAACATTCTGGCACTCCTTGAGTTTTGCATTCCATAAAGGAGCTTCCGAGAGCGTCCACTCTCTTCTTTATTTTTTACATAGAACGTTCCATGGAAAATTTGAACCTTGATTTGAAAATTAATTTGAATTTTCACTTGAAAATTAATCGACTAAACATGCTGAGTAACGAATTTTAGTATATTACACAGCGTGCTCGGAGACAAATTAATCAATTTTCTGTTTTAAATGTGAATTTTTCGTAGATATTGCTTTCGAATTTAACTCAAATTTCTCTATAAGTGTAAATATATATTTTTTTCTATTTTGTAAGAAAAGAGAATCCCGTGTGTTTGTAATAATGGTAATGATGGAAGCAATAGTTTGAATCCAAATACTTTATATTTTCGCGACGCTTCGTTTCCAGTCGCGTGGTGACGGCAAATTCGATTTTTCCGTTCACCGGCACGCCGCCTGAAAATCCATCTGCATCCTCGATGAAAGAGGTCGCAGCTTTGCGCGCACGAATGGACACGGGGCGAATGAAGAATAAAACCGCGAAATACACAACGTGGAGGAGGCAGACGAGGAGGGCAAGCGAAGGAACGAGGGTCTCGAGGGGGCGAGCCCGAGGCAACGGGTAAAACCAAAGGGTTTAAAGCCGAGGGATTCGATAAAAGAACCCGCAAAGAAGAACCGTAGGGTGGACGCGAGCGGGGTAGGGCAACGGATGGTGAATCCGGTCACGGTTAAAGCTCGCAGCGTGTCTCGTCTCATCTCGTCGTTTTCTTTAATTTTCCGTCGCTGTGAATCCCTCTTCCGTCGTGTCTTCGCCGCTCCTCCTGCGTACCCGGCTTTCCTCTCAAGTATGAGCATCTGCAGTCGCCCGCGGAGTGCATTCTCATTGTTATGTCCCGCTCGCGTACGTAACGGCCGCTTTCCCGAAAAAGAGCTCGTATCGCGTCCAGAATATATAATCGAGAGAGACGATGCGTCTTTCGAAACAAAAAGAGAAAATATCTCATGGGCGGTCTCGTTGATAAGGATAACGGGGCCATCTTTTGACCCCGAGGATGAATAGGAGACCTTTCGCGCTCAGAAAGGGAGAGGATGTTGCTCGCAAAGTGGAAGATTTATGTGGATCACAGTGGATGGCAAATGTAATGAAAGATTCCTAAAATAATCCACATAGAAAATTTCTTCAAACTTAATTAGGATCCTATTGGATTTCCTAAGAAAATTATGAACTCTGGTTCATAAAAATGCTCTATTTGATTTTATTATAACTATACTGTTTTAATTAGCTTTCTTTTAGACATTTTATTTTTTTTTTTGGACATCTTTAAGACATCTTTTTTAATAGACTTTGCTATCTCTGGGTAAAAATATCATTCTTTTTCCAAGCCAGAGTTCTCAGTCTAAATTCAAAACAGTAACATTTTGCTTTTATCCATCAAAAAAAGCACGAGAAACTCGTGCTTTTTTTGATAGATAAAAGCAAAACATCTTTCGGACGTCTGTAAAACATCATTCAATAATTTGTGTTGTTTGAATAATGGGAATGATACACCGATTTGAAGCTGATGTCGAATAGATTAAGAATATAAAGTCTTAATGGCCTGGTTTACATCGTGCACTTGATCAGTATCAGGTACAGTATCGTGCTCGTATCAAATTCGTACTAAATATTTAATACGCACGATGTAAACACTGAGGGATCAATTTGGTGCGAGCGTACCAAGGAGTATCGTACTAAACTAATACGCGTAGGAGTATCGTACTAAACTAATACGCGTATCAAATGATACAAATGATGATGTAAACGTATGAAACGAATGTTAAAGGGAACCTAACCTAATTAAAACCGGTGTTATCGGTAGGTTTTTTGTATTATAGTATTGTATTAAATTATATTATAATAAATGTCTTGTAAAAAAGGAGAAATGGAGAGTTAAATTGTTAAATTGGAGAGAAGAAAAAACGAGCACATTTTTAAAATTATGCATTCCTCCTATCGGTCGAAGCTATCTTAAACAAATTGCAATTCCAAATACCATCACTAGGAAATAAACGACATGAATTAAATTCGTATTATATTTTTCCTTTAGTACGTTCGATGTAAACGCATCCGTATTAAAGCATTGGTACGCATCAAATTTAATACGCGTACTAACGTTTTGACGATGTAAACCAGGCCAATATTATTCTCGTAGTCGTTCGGAAGATAAACGGTCCAAAAGGTTGTTATCTCAACAAACAGCTACCTGTGTTACCTAAAAATTGCAGTTTTTCTTCCAAACAACCGTTTATCTCCCAAACAAATACGAGAATAACGTTGAGATTTTATATTCGTAATATCTACTTGTCCTAAATTTCAAATCGATGTATTATTTATTGAAATATTCAAATTTTTACAAAATCCTATGGAAACTTGCCTGCACTCCTTGAGAATTGGAGTTAGAATCTAACTACGGAAACCGTGGCTGGGAAAATTTGGAGAAATTTCTAGGCAGGAAGTTATGTCCATAGATAATAGTATCTGGACGATGCTATAAGATAAGATGAGAGTCAAAATCGGAAATAATATAATAAACAGAATAAATGATGAAAGATACGGATAGAGAGAAAGTGAAACAAGATGTAATGATAATGTATAACTTTCCTCCGCGAACGATTCCGTTGAACGTGGGCCATGTGCCGGGTAACGTATTCCAAAGAGCGAGACGGCGCGTTTCGGATTCGAGGTCGGCGCGATGGAAAGTTCATCGGCAAATCGAGAAGTTCACGAACGCGCGGAAATACTTTCTCCATCTCCTTGGGGACGCACGAGCGCGGAAAGGGAGAGTAAAGCGACTTGGAGAAATCGACAAAAGCCCGAAATATAAAAGCCCGAAACGGAGCGGTCGGAGTCGGAGGCGCGTACGAGATGGAGCTCGAGTTAAGCCGGGATTGTAAACGAGAAATTAAAGTACGCCTTGGGAGGCAGAAACAGAAGGGTGACACAAAGACGAGGGAAGGCGCCTTCTCCGAAGACGCGCGGGGTGGCTTTGGGGTAGGATTGCGTGCACGCGTTTGCGCGCTTGCATACTCGCTAATAAAATTGCGGAAAATGCAGCAAATTGAAAAAGTTAATGCGTAAAGCTCCAACGGTAGTGGCGAAACACGGCCTAATTATTGCAACGTCGTTCGCAGTCTAATTATCGCGCGAAAATCTGTCATTTTCAGCGTGTGCATAATTTAACAGAAGCGCGCTCATAAATGTTTCGCTGTTTGTCACGTGACATCGTCCTTACCGACGTTATTATTATTATTAAATATTTGGGACGTAATTTCTTTTTTTACAAAAAATAATTTTACATATAGAGGCACTTGAGTGAAATACAAAAATAATGACGTACAGTAAAAATTCACATTCAAAAAGAAAAGGTTAATTAGTTTGTTTCTGAATATGCTGTGTACAGCAAAAATATGCTGACGTATTAAAAAAAATCTACACTGAGAGAAAGAAATATCGAAGAAATAAAAATATTTATTTGCTGGACATTATAATAACATATTTGTTAAAAAAAATAAAAATATATATCTACAAGGGTATCTACAGGTCTCTTAGATTTTTTCTCCGCAATGTAGAACTGATTGAGATAAATATAAAAGTCTCATACCGTTTTGCAATATTCGCAATGAATCTCGAAATATTAATTAAAGAAGATTAGGGAATGATCACGCGCAATATGGTAAATAAGCCGTAGTAGCTGTTGTGTGCTTGTATATAAGGCCAAACTGAGCAAAAAACTTTATCATTTTGCAAATAACCACGTGGATTTTTTGTTATTAATAAAAGAAGATTGTTATATGATTAAGCGTGATAATGCATAAATCTTCTTTAATTGATCCGTTTTACGTTTCCACGAACGTTGCGGAAACAAAGCTGGGACACCTTGTATATAGTACTACACTGTAAAAAATCTTGCGTACACAATACATAAACAAATGTTCCAAAAAGTCCATTCTAAATTTTGTATCGAAAATAACTCATTCATATGTTTATTCGTGTGTTATTTACATGTACTAGTCTATACATAATGTAAATAATACACGAACGAACATGTGAATGAGTTGTTTTCGACACAAAATTTTTGGAACATTTCTTTACGTACTGTGTACGCAAGATTTTTTACAGTTTAATAAAATATTTCTCAAATAAGAAAATACGTATTTTCATAAAACATTATAGTTTTTCATGAAAGCAATTGTTCATTCTACTTGAATAAAAGAATTTAGATTTAAGGAAATGTGTTATAGCACCTACTGAACAAATATTTCCTATTTTTTCTCTCAGTATATATATGCTTTTATCCTTGGATATCTTTAAATAACGAAGAATCGTTTTGATAAATGGTTATTTTCTAATAATGCAAGAAAATTACACTTCTAATAAATTCTGCCTTCAAAAATCCCCAAGTTCGGATTTTTTGGAAATTGATAGTGACGGCTCGAATTAATCTCTTCGTCATATCTCAGAGCCACTCATTCTTAAGCCGCCACTGGTTTCCCACAGGGACGAAGTGGTTTTCCTCGGCGATGGCGAAAGCTCTCACGTGCGCGAGCAAGTGAACGAGCCACGCGACTATGCAAATGTATATTCGCCGGGCTCGTAAGGTAAACACGCTTTTTCCACGTCCGCCGCACCCTCCATCCCGGGGCGAAGACAAATATCCGCGCGACGGACCTTTTCGTCGCTCCCCGCACGGCGACAAAACAAATTTTTCAATTTTGACGTTTCCGTGGGAATCGCGCGAGTCCGATGGAAACGCCCGAAAGAGCGGGGGAGGCTCGCTCGACGCTTAACCTGATAAATCCCGATGATTTATACCGCCCGCGGTGGCGGTGGCTCAAACGTTAGTAATGTTACTATGAATATTTAACGCTGCCGCGCGCGTTACATACAGCCGAGAGTCTAAATACAGGTCTTAAATCCACAATCCGCGAATTTGTCGTCGAGACAATAATTTCGCAAACAGAAACCCGAGCAGAAATTTAACACTTTGTCGATTGTGTTGAAATTCTCAACTGTGATTATCCAATCTACTTGCTCTGCTCGAATCTTACTGTTTACATTTTTTGTGTATCATGATCCTCATGTTAATGTTTATCAAGTTTATATACTAAGAGAAAAAATATCTAAGAAATATACCAAATATTTTTACTCGATAAGTACTAGTAATATATTTGCTTATATTAATATAAAATATATTTTAAATAAGAAAATATACATTTTTTTTTAAACTCTAGTTTCTCATGAAAACCACTATTTATTCTATTTAAAAAAAAGATCTAAATAAAAGATTCTGTCCAAATAAAATAATTTAGATTTAAGTAAATATGTTATTATAGTATCTATATTTTGACAAAATACTTTTTATTCCTCAGATATTTTTCTCTCAGTGCACCTATTTGCTTATTTAATAACAAATGATGAAACGGGTAGATCTGTAATTCGAAGGGTTGGCAATATGTTAAGATAAATTATCCAGCGCCCATTATACGAGCGCCCATTATCATTTTCGGATGCACAACTGCGCCGTCCGGGATCGCTGCCAGGCCCGTATTCGGTAACGAAGAAGATTGAACGATTTATTAGACGAGCGCGTAATAATCCCGGAACGTACTTATCTGAAATCCCCATTCGTGTTCCAGAAAGATAATAACTTTCGTTTCGGATAAACGCGACTCTCTCGCGCACGACCGACTGCAAATACAGCGCGCGCGCGTTTTTTTCTTTTCGCCGCACAGAAGAGTAAATATCCTGGTTGACTTCCTCTGCCGCTTCCCCTTTGTCCTGGACGATCTCATATACGACGGACATAGCGGACAAGCTGGCTTCCCGTAATAACTCTTCGTCGTCAACGTCGTCACCGCATCGTGGTTGTCGTCATCGTCGTCGTCGTCGTCGTCGTCGTCGTCGTCGTCGTTATCGTCGTCGTAGCTATCGACGGCGCTATATCGAGCGTCGTCGGGGCACAATAACCTCGACACGTTCGCCAGGTTCTTTATCCTTCCGGTTATTGAGTCGCGCGAGTCGACACGACGACTTCACCGACGAGTGTCGGGTACTTTCCGCCGCGCAAAGTCGTCCTTACGATCCATTGTCAATTGAAAGACTCGACGGGGAAACGGCGCGGGGAATTTATACGAGTAGAGACCGAGGCAATGGTGAAATAACGACGAAAGTAGTAATAAGCAGAAAGTAAAGGGAAATGAAAAAAAAGACGAGTCATCGGTGAGCTGAAAAATGAGAACGTCGCTGAAGACACCGTCAGCGTAGAAATTTTCCCTGAGACTTTTTCAGATAAGCGCGCAGATCTCGATATTAGTACTCAAATTTGCCCTAAAATTAGTTATTTCGTTTTATTTCATTATAACACTGAGAAAAAAATTTACTAAATTTAAAAAAATGTTTGTATAGTACTGTGAAGATATTTGTTTAAATTAAGTAATTATTTTCTAAAATTAAAGAAACAAATTTATATTTAAAACTTCTTTATTTAATTTTAGAAAATAATTATTTAATTTAAACAGATATCTTCACAGTACTGCCCAAACAAATGTTTTTTGAAATTTAGTAAATTTTTTCTCAGTGTATTATTTAAGAGGAAAAGACAAGATCTCTCTCTCTTATTAAAAACACAATATGAAACTATGCATATCAAAGGCTCTGAGGTGTACAACTTAATTTAAAGAAAGATAAACCTAGATAATAAATATTTTATTCGCACTAACGTCCTCTTATAGGCCTCATTTTCTCTCAATTTAAATTGTAATACAGAAATTCATTTTTTCGACTATGATATTAATTAGGAATGCCCAGCAGGAATTTTTATCTCGAGTTAGACCAGAAATAATGTGGGGAAACTCTCGTCTTCTTTTAGTAAATAATAGCGAATATTTTTGTAGGATCAAATGAGGAATTTTATTTTTATATCAATGTTTGTGCGTTTCGATGCAACCCGATTATGCGACCGTGTTCGGAACGTGATAGATAGCTTATTCCGTCAAAGTGTTTAGTTCGCGATCTCGCGAGCTGTTCGGAAGTTGCCGTCGCCGTCATCCTCGAGGGAGGGAAAGAAGCAGACGCGAAAAGTTAGAGAGATCTGAAATTCGAAGAAGTGCTCGAAAATGGCTCTCTCTCTCTCTCATACATACATACTCACCTGTCATGGGCCGCCTCCTCCAGACAAGTGATGACAAGCTCGAAGTCGTTGAGCTTCTTCTTGCCGAGCACGCTCTTTAGGTGGCCAGCCAATCGCTGCGCCTCGTCCGCCGGGAACTCTTGTCCCAAGAGAGACGTGATCCTGACGAGTTTGACGCTCTCGTTACCGGCGAGCGCGTCGAAGAAGTCGTCGAGATAACATAGATCGGATCCTCTCTCCACCTGGAACACTACCTCGAGCGCCTCCAGCGTGCAAGCGGCGCTCTCTAAGATCCTCGCCCAGCCCTCCAGCTCGAGGGGTGACGTGTGCACCAACGGTGCCGGCGGTCTCTCGCTTGGCGCGGGCCCGAAACCGGGTCCAGCGCCGACTAGCCGGCAAACCGCGGAAATGTTGCCGTCGGACGCGCCGGCGGCCTTCAGCAACGAGAACACAGCTCTGGGTGGTACTTCCAGCGGGCACAGTTGGTTCAGTATCAAATGGGTCTTGGGGCCCAACAGGCCGGCCAAGTGGCCAATGATGCCGGACGGCAGGCCCTCTAACTCGCGGCGAAGGATATTGGCGTACTGCGCGACTGAAGTGAGGTAGTACGCCGCCAAGAACTCGGCCACCGCCATGTGAATTGGCGTGTAGAGGTCCGCCTTGCGTCTCTGGCCAAAGGTCAAACCCCGCATCAGGAAACCGAGTCGGGTGACCTCGATACCGCCACCGCGCGCCCTCAGCTCTGCCTCGGTGTAACAGCACCTGCCCTCCCTGAGCGCAGCCAGGGCCACCTTGCCGAAGTCCTCGAGACGCTTCCTGCAGTGGCCCGGAATCTCCTCGTTATACGGAATCGGCGGGTCTAGGCTCCTCTTAACGATGCACTTCACCGCGGCTTGTACGAGGGCGCTTGTCTCGGTCGGCAGGCTACCGGAGTCCTGGTGAAAGAAGGATGTTCTTGTGAGCGGCGTCACGTTTTTTTACGGAGTGTCTCGTGACGCGTTCTATTGTTGCGCGTTGTGTTGTCCGTTGATATCGTGCAGACTCTGAATTTCTCAGAGTAAAATCTCATCAAAAACGAGGGAAAATTAAGCTGAGAGCGATGTGAAAATATTGTCATTCGGAATTATAAGAATGGATGTTTCAATTAAATTTAGGCTAGATATTTTTCTCCTATAGGAGTAAATATTTCAATCAGATAGAATAGATTTTTTTTCTATGGGACATTTAATTCGTTCTTTTTCAGTGGAGTAGATTAGATTGATTCTTTAATCTCGAATGAGAATATCTCTCGACATTTTAGAGTGAAGAATTCGCTCTAAATACCTAAAAGTCGCTCAAATTCGAATGGCTAGACTGTCATTCTATTCTTTGAGTGGAACTCAAAGAAATTTGAAGTGCATTAATCAGCAGAACAGCCTTGATAAATGCAATGTAATTAGGTTATTGGTATTTTATAACTGCATACATTTGTTTCTGGACATTAACGTTCAGTTGTCACAATGACAAATTACTAATGCGACACATCGTTTCCACTTCTGCGAGCAAACCAATAACTAATAGATCAGTAATGCGTATGATTAGAAAATTCCAATAATTTACTTGTATCGCGTGTTAAGGCTATTCTCTGTTAGTTAGTGCACGTGATTGTACGTGTATGAGAAACTCGTTATATAGACGCGCGAGCAATGAAGGTGACTCGTTCACGGTCGCTGCGCGATTTAGTTAAATTGATTATCAAGCTAATATTCTGCGCAAGCGCGCGAACACTGGGTAATTCCCGCGTGCTATACGCTCAGTGAATTAATTATTTCGTGTACCGTGTACATATACACGCATACATATGTGTATGCGTTAACCGAATCGGTTATATTATATCGAGCGGTATTAATTTGCACGTGATAGAGATTCGCGGACACGCCGATCGCATTTCCCAGTATTTTTCCCTCGTGTCGCGGCTAATCCACGGATTAATCTTAAAAACAAAATATCGTGCGTTTAATTTTCTTGAAACTGTTTCGCAATTTAAATTTCCGCGTTTTTTTCGTTATGAGACATAAGCATCATCGTGTGAATATCTGGACAGAGGTCTTACTTGGTACAAGCAGCAGAGCATGATCCAGCCGAGCGGATGCTGACCGAGCTGCCTGATGGACTGCGGCTGCACGTTCAGCTCCTCAAGGAACTCGCAGGCCTTCTCGGCGATGTCGTTGTGAATAAAGTAGGCCACGCAGAGCCGCTCCACGTGCTGCCACTCGAGGCCGGCCAGGTGAATCCTGCGCTGCACCAACGGCGAAAGCGCGGTGGAGTTGTTAGGCGAGCAAGTGACCAGGATCCTGGCATCCGGCAACAATCGGCCTTCTAAGAGGTCGGCCGCGTCGCCGAGAGATGCCCTGCCGCCCACGCACTCGTCATAGCCGTCTAAGACAAAGAGTACGCGGTTTTCCATGAGGTGTAGGGTGCGCCACACATGTGAAACAGCATCGCCCAACGCAGCCGTTCTTGGAAACAGTTCTCGCGCTAGGTAGTTGAGCACAGGGCTGCCGCGAAGCTCGCGTAGAGGAACGATGAAGGCCAAAGCGGGACCGTCGCTCTGGGTCGCCCACTGGTGCAGTAGTCGCAGACAGAGGGTGGTGCGGCCGCTCCCGGGGCCACCCTCGATGGCGACACGTCGGGGCGCTTCCGACACGGTGCCATCGCTCAACTGGAAATCGTAATTCGTTCTCAAGTGAGTGGCATGTAATGCTGACGAATGGAACAGCACACATACACACACAGGACGTCGCATTTGCGGTGATAAGCGCAACGATGACTTGTCCATTAAACACACGGAAAAAAAGGTTTGGTTGAATTAACCAAATATCTGGCCGAATATGAATGATCCAGAAATTTCAATTGAAGTAACTCGAATTCTATTTAAGTTAACAAAATTTTTGGTTGATTTAAACAGAATTCGGGTTACTTCAATCAGAATTTCTGGATCGTTCATATTCGATCCAGAATATTTGGTTAATTCAACCAAATCTTTTTTTGTGCAGATTTTATAGAAAATATATGTATATAAAATAGCACAGGATAATAAATTAAAGCAGATTGCCGATATTCTTCAATTAAGCAATTCTATTGTAACTTTTACTATAAAAATCTCTGCGTGTAAGTAAACACAGAGACAACTCGTCACATGTACACGGAGAAAATATTGTAGCAAAAATTACAACAAAATTGTCAGACTTGTAGGATGTTTGTATCATGCGTCTTGATTGTGATCTGTTAGGTTTTAAAGGGATGCCGAAAACTTTACCGACATAACATTGACTTTTTCTGCAAAGTTTACGTCTTGTTATTTGCACAGAATTACAAACGCTTTTACACAACAGAAGTGCATGCAAAAATTAATTGGAGCATTGCTCAATATGTGACGAAAACGAAAAAAAAAAGTTTAAATTTAAATTTTGAGCTGTCAGTTAGTGCAATATTTGTTTAATACAAACATTCTGCAGGTCGTAGATACCGAAACTGTGGATACTTTAATTAGGAAAATTTCAAAGATCACTATTACACTTTCAGAATTTAGTTTCGATGCCAAAAAAAATACGAAAAGTTTGCAGAAAAGTTTGATTACATGTGGTTAGTTTTTCTGACAACTATGATAAAGTAGAGCGAAAAATTAGTTTACGGATATTTTTCGAGATGGCACCATACTTTGTCGCACTTTTCACAACGTCCGAATATTTCGAGTGGATATATATATATATATATATATATATATATATATATATATATATGTATGTATGTATATAGTTTCCCACGCAACTGTTTATCGCAACGATGATAATAACTGAACAAAGACGAAGAAATCGTAAAGAAATCGTTGTAACGACACGCCCGAGTTGCTTTCCTATGCGTAATAGCAATAATTAAATAATAACCGAATAAATTAAATAATAATCGAATAAAGAAATAATAATACTCAAGTATTAAATAGTAGTGATAATAATATCTACTCGACAATCGTGTGATAATATTCGCGAGTGGAAAATAACGGAATGACGATGATCGAATAATCGGTAATAACAATACCTAGGTAACGGTTGTAACAAAAACTCTAGGCTTCACAAAGGCTAAGTGAACGGCCGGCTCGTGCCGCTGACTAAACAGCGTTTGGGAGGCCGCGCGGTCGGCTCATGTAAACACGCGTGCGTAAGCACGTGCTCGAGCGTTACACCACAACACTCTCAACCGTCGAGGCGAACGCATTGGGAGTTGCCGCGTTATTTTCTAGATTATTCCGCGCTGATTTTTAATACCGCGTTTTGACTCCGCGACAATTAAGACACCTCAAGACGCTTACTCTTCACGCGAGCAGGTGTTGCGGGCTTTACCGTGTAATACAGGTAATTACCGCGTTTCCTTTTTATTTGTCAGTAAGAGAAACGTCACGATCGAGTTCCTCAATACCAATCAAATATTATCATCTATTTAATATTCGAGTATTATTATTTTTTTATTTTATTATTATTTAATTTATTCGGTTATTATTTAATTATTGCTATTACGCTATAAGAAAGTAACTCGGGCGTGCCGTTATGACAATTTCTTTACCTCGTCTTTAATCAGTTATTATTGCTGTTGTCCAGTTATTGTTATTCATTGTTAACGATAATAACGAAATAATGATGATCGAATAATCGGTAATACCTGGATAATGCTCTAACCAAAATTCTAGGCTCCACAAAGGCTAGGTAAACCGATCGTCGTGACGGTTGCTCGGGTTGTTGACTGAGCGGCGCTGGGAGGGGGGAGGGGCGGCCAGGCCATGACACCATAACGCTATCAGCCGCCGAGGCGAACGCATCGCGGGAGCTGCCGCGTTATTTTCTAAATTATTTCGCGCCGATTTTTGATACCGCATTTTTACTTCACCACAATTAAGGCAATAATTAACACAATTTGAGACGCATATTTATCACGCGAGCAGATGTTATGGGCTTTACCGCAGCGGGTAATTACCGCGTTTCATTTACTTTTTTATTTATTAGATAAAGAAACGCCGTGATCGAGTTCCTCAATGCCGATTAAATATTATCATCATCCATTTATTATTCGAGTATTATTATTTCTTTATATAGTAGTCATTTAACTATTTTAATTACGTATTGGGAAGTAACTCGAGCGTGCTGTTACCACGATTTCCTTACTTCGTCTTGCTGTCGTGTGTAATTAATTGATATTACCGGATATTATTATACGGTTGTCGATCAGACATTATTATCATCGCTTTATAATTAATCGAGAATTATTACTTCTTTATTCGGCTATCGTTTAATTATTTTTTATTAGGAAGGAATTCGAACGTGCCGTTATAATTTTTCTTCATCATCTTGCTGTCGCGTATAACTATTTGATATTAATTTATTAAATCACTAATTGATATTCAATTAAATTTCTGTCACATAGATCTAATAGAGAAGACGCAGTTACGTGGCTCTAGAAGATGTGATGCCTGGGACATGCCGCGCCGGAGAATCCGGCTCGAGCCTGGCAGAGTTGGCGCGAAGGTGAGTTTCACTGATTTAAATTCGTAATTAGAAATCCAATAAAACTGGAAATTCTTTGGTTTGAAATCAAATTCCTTAATGCCATCATTGTCGTGTGTAATACTAAATTAAATGTGCTTTATGTTGTAGAGATGAAGCAGACGACCAGCCAACTCTTAGGGGCTGCTGCGCCGACTTTAAAAAAAATGTCACACTATGAAATATGGTGTGCCAAGTCTTGGCACACCATATTTCAAAATGTGCCATTTTTTTTGCAGTTCTGATACTCTCTTGAATAGTTCTAGAGCTCTTTACAACAATTTTAAATAGTTCCGGCCATTAAATACAAAAAAAAAGACTTTCAAAAAAAGGTGCGCTAAGTTCTCGCAGCGCACTTAATCAAAAAAACTATTTAAATTAACTATTTCTTTAGAG
>NW_022639492.1:2099438-2099700 GCF_010583005.1 Odontomachus brunneus | reverse complement strand
GCAGAGTTGGCGCGAAGGTGAGTTTCACTGATTTAAATTCGTAATTAGAAATCCAATAAAACTGGAAATTCTTTGGTTTGAAATCAAATTCCTTAATGCCATCATTGTCGTGTGTAATACTAAATTAAATGTGCTTTATGTTGTAGAGATGAAGCAGACGACCAGCCAACTCTTAGGGGCTGCTGCGCCGACTTTAAAAAAAATGTCACACTATGAAATATGGTGTGCCAAGTCTTGGCACACCATATTTCAAAATGTGCCA
>NW_022639492.1:2099185-2099338 GCF_010583005.1 Odontomachus brunneus | reverse complement strand
AGCTCGAAGGTTAGTTTCTCTTTAGTATTTGTAATTATAAATTCAATAACATTGATAATTCTCTTGCTCGAAATCGAGATAATTTGAATCGCGAGTCAAAGATCGCGTTAAATCGTAATTGCGGGGATAATTTTTTCCTGACCACCACTTAAG
>NW_022639492.1:2091634-2099175 GCF_010583005.1 Odontomachus brunneus | reverse complement strand
GATAATTCTCTTGCTCGAAATCGAGATAATTTGAATCGCGAGTCAAAGATCGCGTTAAATCGTAATTGCGGGGATAATTTTTTCCTGACCACCACTTAAGAAATACTGATTTGTTCTAATTAAGAGATTTATTTGAAACGTCGAGAAAAAGGAAAATGTAGAATATTGTAAGTGTGAATGCATTCAGAAAAATTCTCTCAGTGTGAAAAATATTGTGCGTTTATTTTTTTTAATATTGCAAACTTCTTCACTCAAACCAAGATCAATGCACGAATCTAATCAGCGAAACATTTTTCTGTTCCAGAAACGAAAGCAGAACGTAGCTGCCTCGATCTGCGAGTCGGTGAGTCAAACAAAAAAAAATTGGTAATAGAAAGACAAAAAGTCTTTCCATGTAATGCATGTTTATAAATCAATGCGATTTACTTTGCTGTAGTGTAGTGTGTGTATGTGCAGTCCAATAAAGCACACTGTTCGAAACAATTGAAAGATCGCTTTCACAAATAATAATATTAGTGATTATGCATTTTTATAAATTTGGCAAATTTTGAAATATTTTTCCCCCAATGTATATATATTTATTAATTGTTTGACTTACTTAAATTAATGATTGGTCAATAATTTTTGTTGAAAAAAATTTTGATTGATTAAACACTAACTGGCAAATGCCATTGAAGTATGGAGTATACGCTCTGAATTCAAAATTTTGTAATATTATTCAGTTTTATTGAATGCGATCTTCCAGGTGTCTCGATCAGTGCACCAACGCGCAGAAATTGCGCCATAGACATTGCGCTACAGAAAATGCGCAATCACATCACCCGCCTCGATAGATCTTCCGCCGGTCATTAATTTTTTCAGTTTTCTCTGTCACGTGAGCTCGCGATTGCATTTCGTAAAGTACAGAGATCGTTATTAAATAAAATTCAATATCGTGCGGCGTCTGTGCAAAGCGATCTAACGTGATTACTTAAACTGCTCGTGAAATTAATTTCACGATCGTCGGAAAATTTTCAGGTTTCAATTTTTCACTTTACCAGATAGAATTTGCGGAAGAGTCGCGAGTGAACTTCGCAAAAATATTGTGGAGTTATTATACGCAAAAGCATTGCGGAATTGTCTTCGCAAAAGTATTGCGGAGCTGTTATCCGCAAAAATATTGCGGAATTGTCTTCGCAAAAGTATTGCGGAGCTGTATTGCAGCCTACTATGCTGCACCATCGAAACGTTATATTAGGGATATTCCGTATTGAACGTGAGAATCTCATACAGATTACTTCGCCCACGCGTCGAAAGATTTCGCGAGATCGGCCTTGGATTCGCATCGCGTGTTCCCTTCGCTCGCGGATTCCGTTTTCTTCGTAAACGATTTGCGTCGCGCGTGTATCAAAGCGATGCACTACAACTCGATCGGACCGTTGCTGAATTCATCGCACATACTCGTCGTTTATCCGAAAGGCCAACATTTCCTCGAAGATGCAGTTCGCGATATTTCATACGCAATTCGCAACTCGGAGTGTATCCCCAAAGAGAGACGGGATTTTTCGTGAAACCTCCGTTAGACTACCGCGGTCGGAAGTGAATTACAGGCGACGTGGGATGCGAGGACCATTGCAGTATTAGATGCAGCGACAGGATGGCTGGTGGACCCTGGACACCGTGGGACGACGCGCAATGGTGAGCGCTCAATTTAGACGCTCATATAGTAGACACAAAGCGTCACTTTACATAGGTTGCATGCACGTAAATGTAAATCGCATTGGGTCCGACGGGAAATAAAGTAAGAATTGGAATTTGCAATTCGCCGGAGTTACGGAAGAATAATCCAACCAAAGAATTTAGCTCTGAGATTGTCGCAATAGTTCAACGATTCAAGCATTTTCACTTCTTTAAGAGTACTGACTAACTCAATTCTTACAAAAAGACGTGACTGATAAAAAATAAATAACTGTTTCTTAATTTCTTTTAAGCATATATAAGGCTTGAGTTCTTTTTGTTTGTTTTAAAAAGATGTGAATGGAGTATCCATTGATAGAAGCTTATAATTTTTTAAATTGGATCATTCTTGCATAACAATGGCCAATTGAAATTTCGACTCAGCAGGCTTCCTTCTCGTCGGATTATTTCTTGATGATACATTAAACTGATATATTTCAACATGTCATATTTATATGCTCTATATATGCTATATATACTTTTTTATGCTCTATATATGTTTTATATATATCCTATGTATACTATATATATATATATATATATATATATATATATATATATATATATATATATATATATTTGATTAATATACTCTATAACTTGTTATGTCGTATTATATACGACATACTATCTCTTCGGAGATATTTTCTTATGCATACGCGATTCTTGTTGACAAGACAACAAATTAAAGACAACAAATTAAATTCTTAAGTCGAGACTCGAACCGAAACGTATCGATTTCCCGCTAAATTATTAAGCCGAGATTCGGACCCAAATATTTTGAGGCTTTGCTAATTTATTAAGACGAGTTAGTTAAGCCTGAGATAATTTTTAAAGGTTTCTTAAAGAAATTTTCGCGTTTGCAAAAGTGCATTTTTGAAAATAACGTGATCTGTGCGTACTTCGCTCTACATTGTCTCTTGTATGACAAAGAATGTTAATGTCACTCTGTTCCCTTAGTATCACTCCCAGAATCGTGAAAATAATTTATCAATGTCCTAAAGTCGCACCTATAATGTTAGATTCATCTTAGTTTTATATTCGGATTATCGCGCATGCGCAGTGATACCTATTCTGCGCATGGATTGAAAGTCGGTCGTGTTATTGCAGGTTAGGTCATATAGCGTTAGTATGTAGAGTACATTCTGGGATAGTTTTTTAGAGTTTTCTAAAGTAACTTTTGTGTTTGAAAAGCAGTATTTTCGAAATTGATGTCAGTTGTGCCTATTGCGTTCTGCGTCGTCTCCTAGATGACAATGCGTGTTTGTGTCACTCCACTCTCTCAACAGCACGCCCAGAATCTTGAATATAATTTTCCAATATCTCAAAGTCGCGCCTATAACGTTAGATCCATCGTAGCTGTTATATTTGGATTCTCTCGCATGCGCAGTGATACCTATCCTGCGCATGGACCGGTCATATATCACTGCAGGTTAGGTCATATAGTGTTAGCATGCATAGCACATTTTAAGATAGTCTTTTAGAGTCTTTTAAGGTAACTTTTGCCTTTGTAAAGATATATTTTTTGAAATGACGTCAGGTGTGCGTATTTCGCTCTACATCGTCTCCCGGATTACAACGTGTATTATTGTCACTCTATTCCCTCAGTAATACGCCCAGAATCTTGAAAGTAATTTTTCGATTTCCCAAAGTCGCGTTCATAATGTTGGATCCAACTTAGCGTTATAGGAATGTTGAATTCTTGCGCATCGGTCATGTTATTATGCAGTTATTGTATTGCTATGTTATTTTACAGTTTTTGAAAGTAATTTTCGCGTTCGCAAGGATATGTTTAAAAAAATGATGTAAAGTATGACTATTTCGCTCTGCATCGTCTCCCGGATCACGTGGCATGCTCCGCTTCATTTTCGCACGTGCTTTCACCATGCAAAAATGTTTTTCATTCGACTGAGGTAGAAAGAAATAGTCTTTGCAGGAAGATTCGACGTGATAGTAACTGTTTCTTATCGTTTTCGTCTCGTATTGAGAGATCCTTTGCTTTATTTTCGCACGTACTTTTACCATACAAAAGGGTTTTCATTCAACGGAGGTAGAAATAAATAAACTTTGCAGAAAGATTCGATGTCGTGATAGTAACTGTTCTTTATCGTTTCCGTCTCATGTTGTGGAATGCTTCGCTTCGTTTTTACACGTACTTTCGCAAAAAGATTTTTAATTCAACGCAGGTAGAAAGAAGTAAATTTTGCAGAAAGATTCGATGTCGTGATAGTAACTGTTCCTTGTCGTTTTCGTCTCATATTGATGGATGCTCCGTTTCATTTTCTCACGCACTTTCATCATATATAAGGGTTTTTAATTTTGTCAAATTTTGTCGAATCAGCACGAGACAATAGTTTTGCAAAGGTATTCGGTATTATATCAACGACATTTCCCAACAAATTTTACTTTGTGTTGACTTGACCAAATTAAAAATGCTTTTGTATAGTAAAAATACGCGTATAAACGAAATAAGGCATTCTTGCCTCAAGGATGAAAACGATGTGAAGCTATTGCTATCGTGACATTGATTTCATTTTTCAAAAATTACAGCGTACTGACTGCTCCAATTTATATGATAAAATTACGTGCGAAAATAAAGTGTAACATTGGTCAGTGTGAAATGAAAATGATATCTCAAATTACCGTTGCTAATTATATTGAAAACTCAAATAATAGGTAACGTATTTTTCAAAAAATTATTCGCAAACTACGCTTACGCCTACAACATTCTTCTCTAAAAGCTCTTTCTTTGATGCATCCAATATACAAGCGGTTTGAAAAATTCATCAGAAAAGTAGCAAGAGCCTATTTTGGAAAGAATATCGGCAACGTGGCATTCACATTTACGTAACGTCTATGTGTAAGAAAATTGAAATGTCAACGTAGCACACACACTTGCATAACATTTGTGAAAAGATGATAGCGGTAAATTTTGCTCACACCCTTCATTACGCGTGTTTCTCTCACATTTACTCGCTCATGACTGAAATTACCATAGGTCTGTTTTAAAATTTTTATTCGACCTTTTGCTACAAAGTTATTGTAATTACTTGAATGTTTTTTATATTGTATATTCGGATTGCACGCGCGTGAACCGTGAATAGCTGGCTGAAGTGAAGCAAGGATAAGGAGAGCAAGTGCGGAATGAATTACGGAGTGCTTTCTCCTCTTGTAGGGCCGACAACCCCTTTTTGTCGGCGAGCGAATGACCCACAGACATACTGGGGCCGGCCGATTGGCCGAGTCGGTGCGAAAATAAAGGGGGAAAAGTTAGACACTTCGTGACCAGCTTCTAAGATACTTCTTGGTTTCCCAATCTTGGCGGTCTCCGGCCAGCCAATTAGAACTTAAAGTCCCCCGCGTGAACCACTAATCCCCTTCGATGGATCAGTCCCCGAGATGGTTTCGAACATCTTGGATACCATATTGTCTGTTACACGCGCAGCGTTCGATACTACGTCTCGTAACGTTGTCGACCGAGAAAACGCTGCGAAGAAACGTTTTCGGCCGCGACGATCGATCCACCCTCTCACTGATCGTCAGTTTTGTGAGTATGCCATGACGAAACGACGCACGTTCTTCCGTCCTACCGTGACCTCAGAGCGTCAAATTTTGCAAAATTGCAAATTCCTTCGATTTTCCACTCACAACAACGGATATCCTAATCTCGATTACGTTTGCGATTAAAATTCCAACGAAATTGCGAAGTTAAATCGCCTTCTCGAATGGTAAATATTTGGCTCAGTAAGTGGATTCAACGAAAAAGGTCAAAGGAAAAGCCGATCAACCAAGTTAAGACAAACCACTCAGTTAAGATGCTGGAGTCGAAATCTTTACCGACAGAATACTGACTTTTTTTTGCAAAGTTCTGCACGTTGTTTTGGCTGCACAGAATTACAAATGTTTTTGTACACTAAAAATATTCGCGAGAATGAATTGGAACATCGTCCAATATATGACCGAACGCAATAAAAAAATTTTAAAGTTGACATTTCGAGTATAAATTAGCCTCTCAAACGCTTTTGGTTAAAGTAAACATTCGCCTGATACACAAAAGACCTGTAAGTTGTACATACTGAATGTGAATTTGCTCCGCTCAGAATATTGCTGTAACTTTACGTCTAAATTTACAAACTTGAAAATATCGCAAAAGTTTGCAGAAAGATTTCTATATACGCGTGATTAGGTTTTTTATTAAAACCAAACAACATACATACAACACATTACATACGTAAGATCTACATATACAAGAAATACGAGGAGAATGAATGTGTTGTTGGCTATTATTTCTACGTTATTGACACTTTTGAAATTCGTCATTGACTCCGGCATCCCCTAAGCTAACATTGTTGCGAAATAAAATAAACTCTTCTTAATTTACCAAACGATGATCGTGTTCTGTTATTTATCGCCGCCTGGGGAATCGAATCACCAGAAGCCCTTTGATTTAGACGATTCTTCACACACATCTCGCGTAAAGAAAATATTTACTTGGACGTGTTCGCCGACAAGTATCAATGTCGAGTGTCGATCACGGAGAGCAACGTTATCCGTTTGCTCTCCAGCGCGATTCATTCGGCCAGCTCGCGTGATCTCCGCGCGTTCAATGGGACGATCGAGCAAACAGTGATGAGACTTAAAGTGTTAGTCGACGCCGCGTTACAACATCACGCAAACAATTAATCGGCCAGTGCAATTAAACTTCAGCGCGTCTCACGACGACGACGATGACGACGACGACGCGCGAGTAACGTGAGTTAACCGATCGGCCGATATCGGCAAACAGTCTCCGCTCCGTAATCGATAATCCGTGCGCGGAACACACGGCGTTTGCCGGCCATTCACTCTGTCAGCAATAATCTATCCAGTCGCGCACACTGCACACAATCTGCCCCGACCCGTGGATAACACCGCCACGGCGGTATTATACACCATACGATTGTGATGTTCGGCCGTTGGGATGCCGCGGATGAAAAATAGTGCGTTACATCTCTATTCGACGGAACCGTATTTGTACCAGCGACTTGGCGAGTCGATAAAGAAAGAAATATATATACAGGGTGTCCTCTAATGTATGTTCGATTTCACAATCTCTCGTGAGGGCGAATTGAGGTGAACACAAAAAAGTTCAATACCGTACTTATATATATTCCAATATATATATATATATATATATATATATATATATATATATATATTCCTTTTTTTATACAGAACATTGATTTTATTTAAATAATCAATTAACTAATTTTTCTACATTCGTGGCCATGAATTCCTCGATTAACAACGCGAAAGCGATTTGCTCATCAAACTTAGACATTTGATTAATGGCTGTCTGTCTCAGGTCTGTTTCCGAGTGAGCAACTCGCAACTTCCGGTCTCATCGAAGCAAAATTCGATTGAAATTAATTTATTCCAGTCACTTGACAAAGACTTAACGAAATGCCGATAGCACGAAGGTTTTTTTTCGACAAAGTAATGCAAGCAACGTCGACGTTCGATATGAGGGATCGTAAGCTCGTTACCGGATAATCCGTCGGTATATTCCTACGTCACACAGAATCTACCTATCAATCCTTCGTAGGAGCGTATTTGTTCCAGCCGCTACCCGCCACAGCCAATCTCGATTGCAGAGGCGGCGAGAGACGGGGAGAATATTTTGCGAAAACGACAACGGCAGAGGCAACGCGTCGCGGAGATGCAAGGCGATAAATCGTCTTTCCTTACCGAGGAGATTAGAATGTGCGCGGTCATAAATATTCTTCGATCAACCGAAGAAAATGTCGAGAGAGAGAGAGAGAGAGAGAGAGAGAGAGAGAGAGAGA
>NW_022639492.1:2074276-2090941 GCF_010583005.1 Odontomachus brunneus | reverse complement strand
GAGAGAGAGAGAGAGAGAGAGAGAGAGAGAGAGAGAGAGAGATATGATGGAGAAGAGATTTAGTATTGAATTACGCGAGGAGAAGAGTGAATTATTTAAATGCAATCGGACGCAACAACCAATTACCCGATCAAGTGATACGACAGAGATATTTCCATAGAAGTTTTCAATTAATTTTCCAATTTTCTACAATAAATCTTTTTAATTTTATGAAATGTCACACATTATATCTAATTTATCACGTGATATCATTAGATAGCTCCAAGAAAGTTCTATAAAGAACGACGTGGATAAGAGAGATTAAAACATTTTTCTTAGATATATGTCATATTCTTAAAGATATCCCGAGATATTTTTGTAACTAAAAGGAGTAAATGCAAGACTATCGTCTCCTGCATTTTGAATGAGCGCGAAGTTTACGAAGGGATAATGAACTCAAACCTTTTCTTATTGAAAACATTTTATGTTTTCTCGAATATTTACCGCGATTCTTTTTCTACTTTATAAATCCTTCGCTAAGTATTGCAATAATAGAATTAGGGGAAATCGAGGCTAAATGTCTCATATTTCAGAATTTCGAAGTTACAACTTCTCAAACTAAGTAATTGTTGTAACTGACTGCACAAGCATGATAGAGACAGCTTCCTTATATGTGTTAATGCAATCCTGTAAACTATATATTTTGTTTTGTAATAACTAAAATACAAACATACAATAACGTGGCTATTTTATTCTCGGTATTATCAGGGGGTAAGGAAAGAAGGCCACATATAAAATATATATCTTAGCTAGTATTTTCGGGGTCTTTCTTCAGGTTCTTAATTATGGGCCAACTTTATCTTGTCCGCCCATATGTTCGATTTCAATCGTTTAAAGAATGCAAATTGTTTTTATTATCCGAAATAGAGTGTATTATATACTTGTAAGAAACTTTGTTAACTTTATTCATTTATGCTATGAAAAATATTGATACAAAATTTCGAGAGGCTCGAAAGTTTACTTTGCTGCTACTGAAAAAAATTAGTTCTTTTTATTTTTAACTGTAATATTATTCCGATTATATATATAATAAAACTCAGGGAAAAGTGTCTACGTTCTAAAAGGACTATTTTGCAATTTTATGTGTCCACTGTTTCTCTCAAGATAAATATTAAAAAGGGTCCATAGGCAACGTACCCTCCCGGGAACTACCTAGACGTCTCTCTTATCTTCATGATATAATAACGTTTAGTATTCTCGTGAGTTGTGGAAAATGTCACATGGAGAATTGTACTATCGGTCATGGGATCCTTCGAACATCCGGTTCGCCGTTTTTATAAATTATCCTCGCTCGTATCATTTTACGAAGCGACGCAATCCGGCGCGGATATTTCAATTTCACGATCGCACGGAGAAGCAAACTTCGTCCGTGTAAGCTCCATTAACGCACAGCGATCGTTACTCGATCCTTTCCCGTTACGGTGCGGCGAATACGCTGTGAATAATAAAAATAGCCGACGCGCACCGCCGTGTTTGTGGAAAAACCAAGTCGCCGCGCGTACCTCTCTCCCACTCCCGTTTCGCATATTTTTGTTGAACGACCAACGCTCGACTCGAGGGTCTTAATCGTTCGTTTTTTCAAGTATCACCGTCGATATTTTGATTTCGCCTAACGACGTGAGGTGGCGGGATTTTTCCGCGCGAGTCATGTCCAATTATAGAGAGCCCTATGTATTGGTTTTTGCTCCTGGTATGTACACAACCACGTCGTTGCTCTCGTCGACGAATCCTTTGATAGAACCGACGCCGAATTTTCGCCGGGATATCCTTTTCGAGAGTACGAGAGGAGCAAAGATAAAAAATGTGTGTGTGTGTGTGTATATATATAAAATTTGCTCGAAACGATTCAACGGACATGGAAAAATACGACGGTTTTTTTTAGAAAAAAAAATTATTTGACCACCGAAATAATTCGGTAATAATTTTGCAGTACGTTAATTACCTTTAGTACATAATCTTCTAAATTTAGAATATCTGGTACTAATATTTCGAATACTTAGAGTATATATAGTACTTAATCCTTTACGTCTAATATTTAGAATATATAGTGAATATATAAAATATATAGATTAATATATACAGAATATATTAATCCTTTACACAATTCTACTTTTAATGCAAGAACGTCTTGATGCTTATTTTAGAGGAGGATATTCTTTATATAAGTGAAATTTTCTTAAAAAGAGAATATAATTTTTTCACAGTGTTGAAGATTCGCCGGGACTGAAAGAGCCAAACAAAACATTTGTTTGAAATAAAACAATTAAACACTCGATATCAAGGAGGCATGATGCCTTCGACCCTTTGGCGTTCGTGCGCGGATTTCCTTCGAGTCGGGCTTTTAATTTCCGACGCGAAACGAGGTACCGACAAGAGCGCGAGTGCATTTGGCGGTTCTAAAAGGGCGATTCTTAAGGGGGTTGTCTGTTCGGCGCGCTCGTTTATTTTCGCGGTGGAAGCACGTCGGTTTTATGACGCGAATTCATTCTCGTGCACTCGTGGGGGTGGTGATGCACACCCTGGTCTGCGTCTGGCCTGCCTGCTTTCCTTCCTTCCTTCCTTCCTACCTCACGTATGGTCCCGACCCGACGACGGTTACGAAGCTCATTTTTCGACGCGAGCGTTTCCGGGCGACGTGGCGCATTGTCTGCATTTCATAGTTTTTTCTCTCTCTCCCCCCTTCCTCTCTTTCTTTTATCTCTCTATTTTTTCTCTAATTTTTGTATATTATTTTTTGTTTTATTATTACTGTTTGCTCAACCGTTAAGTTCTTTTGTGTATAACCATTGCAAATATCTTTAGAGGGTGCACATCCTACACTGTGAGAGAAAAAATACCCGAGAAATAAAAGTTATTTATGCGATAGATACCGATTTATAACGTATTTAATTAAATACGTTATACGTTAACATAAAACGTTTTTCAAGGAAGAATAAATATACATTTTCCTAAAACTTTAGTTTTTCATGAAACTGTTTACACTATCAAGCAATGTTACTTTCCCATAATTTAATTACTCGCACTAACATCCAGCGTACGACTTTTACTGGCCTTACATTTTTCTTAATCTAGATTTAAACGAATACGTTATTAATATCTACCACAATGGTACCAACTACCACAATGGAACTACCAACCGCCAAATAAATATATTTTATTTTTTAGATATCTTTTATCTCAGTGTAAAATTAAATGTTTCTCTTTTTCTCTCTCTCTCTCTCATTTTCTCTGCTTTACGTTGAGAGAAATCGAAGCGAATGAGATGGGAACTCCTCGGGAAAAAATGCAGCAACGTCGACGATTCGGAGGCGCGCGTCAGCCGAAATTCCATAAAGATCAATTCCGCGGAACGTACGTCCCTCGCGGAGATCTCCTCCTACAATTCTTCCGCAGCAGCTTTTCCAGTCGCTATTTCTCTTTTGCTTGGCGATGCGCAAGTGCGAGCCAATTAAATTAGCGAAATCGCTCGCGCGCGTCCGCTTTGACAGGCGCTACGCGATCCGCGAAAATCAATGCCGGGCGCGATCTGATTCGGCGTCTCTCCAGGGCGACGGCGAATCGCGACCATAAATCGCGAGCGTGTCAATTCAAGCGTCACTGCATTTCACTCGCGGAGCAGACTGCATCGAGAGACCGGCGCGAGAAGAAGACGAAGAAGAGGAAGTGGAAGAAGGCGAGGAAGAAAGTCGAGCGATCTCGTACAGCCGCCGCGGTGGGAAGGAAGTTCGCGAAACTTTTTCCTTTCCTTCCTCCCTTCAACCCTCTCTCTAACCCCCGCAGTCGCGTCGGACTCCGGACGACACCAACTTGGCTTTCACATCCCGGAGGGAAGTTACTCGGCGGCGGCGGTGGCGTGTTCGAGTCTTCGACGGTCGCCAGTTAGGTAGGGTAGGCAGCTAGGTAGATAGGTATAGAAGAAACTCCCACCCCCCGCGGCTTCTTCGGACACCCCCCGAGACTCGAGGACGCTGCTAGACGCAATTACGTAGTCGATATCATGCAAATCCGCCACCGCCGAAAGATCCACCGTCACCACCGTTTCGATAAAACTCGACTCGATGTCGCGTGTCGCGGCGCGAGAACTTTCTCTCGTACGTCACGTGTGGCACGCGAACCGGAAATCCTTTTGACACCCTCGGCGCGAAGACGAGACTTCCGACCCGCTTATTATGTAATACGATGCCTGTGCCGACCTCGAGTGTCGGGATAATTCGGGAGATGGAAGCGAGTCGTTGCTTCTCTCACCCTTATCCGAATGTCACATATATCGCCCTCACCCCCGAATGTCATATATCTAATATTCTATCTTCTTCACACGGATCCTTTTAGAAATATGACGCGATATACTGCTGTTAAGAAGTATTGCTAGGAACGTTGCATCAAGACTTGCAAACATAGATATCCACTTTTGATTCGCATCTAAAGTTATTGCGTTACATCTTTCTTATCCGTGCCATCGTAATTAAGTCTTGGCGTATCCTTGAGGGATACGGTATGTGATATCTTTAAAGATGTTTCGTCAATACATCTCCCGAGTCGAAATTTTGATGCTACTTTGACGCTCTTAAGAATAGTTTGCGCCTACTTAGGCGGTTTATAACCTCGGTAAAACCTACTCTGACGATATTGATACTCATTAACTTCTCTTTTGAACCTTTTGAACTCTACCTTGTCAAAATTTTGACGCTACTTTGACGCTTTTAAAAATAGTTTGAGCCTACTTAGATAAATGAAACCTATTTTGACGATATTGACAATCATTTCCAAGTCGAAATTTTGATGCTACTTTGACGCTCTTAAGAATAGTTTGCGCCTACTTAGGCGGTTTATAACCTCGGTAAAACCTACTCTGACGATATTGATACTCATTAACTTCTCTTTTGAACCTTTTGAACTCTACCTTGTCAAAATTTTGACGCTACTTTGACGCTTTTAAAAATAGTTTGAGCCTACTTAGATAAATGAAACCTATTTTGACGATATTGACAATCATTTCCAAGTCGAAATTTTGATGCTACTTTGACGCTCTTAAGAATAGTTTGCGCCTACTTAGGCGGTTTATAACCTCGGTAAAACCTACTCTGACGATATTGATACTCATTAACTTCTCTTTTGAACCTTTTGAACTCTACCTTGTCAAAATTTTGACGCTACTTTGACGCTTTTAAAAATAGTTTGAGCCTACTTAGATAAATGAAACCTATTTTGACGATATTGACAATCATTTCCAAGTCGAAATTTTGATCCTATGTTGAACCTTGAATTCTACACCGCAGTAGGAGCTAAGATAATAGCAAAGTAGGTTTAATTCTAATGATATAATTTACTCCTACTTTGATCCTGATGATGTCTGAAATATATGCAACAAATAAAATGTATATTTTATATGCTATTTTGTGTACTATTTGACGTTTCTGTTTCGTTATTTATTAAATTTTTTAAATATTCTTATAAAATATTTACATATATTCTCTGTAGGAACTAAAGCTTCAATAGAGGTTTGCAACTAAACCTATTTTGCTTCCTAAGATCCTACTTTATACAACCTACTTTGACGCTAAAGAAAGCGAAAGCGGAAATTTCAGATATTATCAGAATCAAAGTAGGAGTAAATTATATCATTAGAATATTAAACCTACTTTGCTATTTTAGCTCCTACTGCGGTGTAGAATTCAAGGTTCAACATAGGATCAAAATTTCGACTCGGACTATGTCATTTAATAGCGAGCTTTTGAAGATAATAGTTAATAATAATAGTTAATTTTTCACAGAAAGAATTTTAAAATTTCCCTCTCTCTGCTGAAAGCTCTTTGCAAATTGAAACACTCTATTCATATCGATTTGACATTCCTCTACAAAAATAACACTAAATTTCCAAAATAAAAATTTCGCGTTTCAAAGGATCGATGATTGCGCGCGAAAAACATTGAAAACAATAAATCAATAAAAATTGCAATTCATTATCTTTATGCGAAAAATCTCGCGATGTTATCAATATTCTAATAATCAAAGTCGGCTTTTCGTTCTCCTCGGAGTTTGTATAAATCTAATTTCTGGACATATAACAATCGAATTCGAATCCCCGATACAACAATTGGGTTCGAATCGCCGATTATAGTACTTTAATAACACTCACCCTGACGGGGGCGAAGATCTGGTCGGGCTTGATGTTCTCAAGGCGGTGCTCCTGCTCGCTCTTGTGCACCAGCTGCAGGTGCGGTTGAAAGTGCGCCGGGCAGAGGGTGCCGAGCGGGAGCGGGGACGCCCATGGCGGTAGGTGGGGTGGGTCGCGGGTGCCCAGTTCCCTGTAGAAGGTCTTCAGGAATCTGCAACGATGGTTCAGGATTTCAATCTGTGGGCCGTGCTGCGGAAATTCTTCCGACAAAGTCAAAGGGGGCGAGGGTCGCGCGCCGGGATTTTGTTGGGATTCCGGAGTGCAGAGGCGCCGTAGGCACAGGCGAAGGGTCGATGAAATAGTTTCGGCTACGCGGCGATGATAGATGAGAGAAGAGACTCGGAGATTGCCGGGAGTGTAAAATATTGTATCGCTGAAGGCGCGAAGGCGAATGCCTGGCGGTAATAATAGTGTGACGAATGCCTCAATATATACCCCCGTCGCAGGAATTTTGTTCAAGTGCATCTCGCTTTCTGAGCTTCCGTTATCGCGTATTTTAACGCTGCACTATGCGGCCGGTATTTTACTACGGAACAGCAATACATGTAAAAGTTCTCTGGTGAAAGTTACTCTAGAATTCTGCAACATATGACGAACATATCGACACTCTGCCTTAATTTATTGTTTTCCGTTTCACATCATAGCAACTGTATTCTATAAAAAAATATACTGTGTTTCTTAGCGAGATAAGCTTTACCCACTCTGTTCCTGCGCTATTAGAAAAATATGGTAAAATTGAGAAGAACTTACATAGAGGGAAGCTATAACGATATTTTCTTCGGTCCTCATTCTGAACTCTCTCTTTTATTGATAAAAGTGCCCTTACCCATATCGTTAATAAATAATATCGTTAATAAATCTTCTGATTGATTTATAAACATATTTAGAGGCACTTTTGCCGATCAAAGAAAGTTCAGAATATTGACAATTTTGTATAAATAAGAGTATATTTCGTCTAATTTTACAAATCTCTATCCCGACGTTATCAGTTGCATTCGTCCTCACGTTTACGTACGGCCGAAAGATCTAGTATGTTATTTAACTGATAGAGGAGTATTTTTGCGAGAGATACACCGAAGCAGGAGTTCTATTGAAAAGACCCGATGAACGCAGGTCGGAAGCGTCGGCCGGAGTTTTGACGTTGCTCGACCTCAAGCAACTACACATCGATTTAGTGTCGAGTGATCAGTAAATTTTATCAGGACGACAAAATGCGTAATACGCGAGGGTGAGTGCTCGTCGTATGTCAAATGATACGTATACCTCTCACTCGAGGAAGAGCAGGAGAGGGATAGGGGGAGAGGGAGAGGGAGAGAGAGAGAGAGAATGAGATGGATGGATCCTGCAGGAAAGCCTGTAGGGCTATGAAGGTAATCACGACGGGAGGGAAAGTCCCGGGAGCGAGGCGAAGAAGCTCGTGGAGGGTTTTATGACTTCCGGACGATCAGTCTTGGAACTTGTTCTGATTTTATGACAACCATTAGACCGGATATCCGCTGCGCGACGACGCGTCACGCATCACTCTCGCGATTTGCGAAGACAGACATTTACCGACCATCGCGAATTTTATCCGATCGCAAACGCGATTGCTTCCGTGCGCTCACATTTAATCTTTTGCGGTATGATAGGTCGCTTAGCGATCTACCTTTTTCCCCTAAGTTTTTCATTATTTTTGTAACTTGTTAAGTACCGGTTTCTTGTTTTTTTTTTAAGTCCCTAGTATATGAATAATTGTAAAAAAAAACAAAAAATCGTAAATTTTTATTTGCATAATTACTATAAAGAAATAGTCAAAATTTATGTTTCTTTATGAAAAAAATTTATTTTTTACAAAATTATTATCAATGTTGAAACAGCAATTCAGATACTTATTTAGGACAGCCTAAAGTATTTTTCAGAATTTTGTCAGATTTTTCGCTACGTTGTTTTTTTATTACAGATCAATAATCTTTGAAAACTATAAAAAATTAATATTTTCTGTTGTAAATCCAAATAAACAATTTGAATATCTCCTATAATGATATCCTAGAGGTCATTTTTGGCTCATTGAATCTTGAATATCAGAATTTTCAAATTTTTCAAAATTCAAGATGGCAGAATCAGTATAAACTTCTGATTTAAAATCGGTGATCCAAAAAATCTCCGAGTTTAAAAAAATCGGTCTGATATGAAAATTCGTGACACAAATGATTAATGCGGGTTGCTGTCGGTCACAGCCGTCGGTCAAATTTACAAATTTGGTTAACCGATGTTATTTCTAGGTCGCTGCGTTCCTTACTTCTTGGTTATCGCGCGGCCGAGGAAGATAAAGAACAGGCGATAAGGACAGTTAATGATGGAATCGTAAACTGTCATGTCATAAATATGTGCGTGGGGAGAAATTTTATAGCGAAAATTGCTGTAAAGTTCTGTACCCGAGAAACATATCGATATCCCGAGTCGAAATTTTGATGCTGTTTTGACACTCTTAAGGATAGATTATGCCTACTTAGACGGTTTATGTCTTTATTTAGCCTAGATAAAACCTATTTTGACGATATTGATATTCATTAATTTCCCTTTTAAACCTTTAACTCTACTTTGTCAAAACTTTGACGTTACTTTCATGCTCTTAAAAATAGCTTTGAGCCTACTTAAATGATCTACAACCTAGGTGAAACCTATTTTGATGATATTGATACTCCGATTCTCATTTCCGAGTCGAAATTTTGACCTTATGTTGAATCTTGAATTCTACACCGCAGTAGGAGTTAAGATAGCAAAGTAGGTTTAATTCTAACGATATAATTATTCCTACTTTGACCCCGATGATGTCTGAAATATATGCAACAAATAAAATGTATATTTTGTATGCTATTTGACGTTTCTGTTTTGTTATTTATTAAAATTTTTAAATTTTTCTACAAAATATATTCTATAAAATATATTATATATATTCTATGTAGGAGCTAAAGCTTCAATAGAGGTTCGCAACTGAACCTACTTTGTTCTCTCTCTTTCTCTCTCTCTCTCTCTCTTCCTAAGATCCTACTTTATTATATAACCTACTTTGACGCTAAAGAAAGCGAAAGCGGAAATTTCAGACATCATCGGGGTCAAAGTAAGAGTAAATTATATCATTAGAATTAAACCTACTTTGCTATCTTAGCTCCTCCTAGCGGTGTAGAATTCAACATAGAGTCAAAATTTCGACTCGGGATTTTGCTTTTATTTATTATCCTTCCGTTTCGTATGTGCCACTATTAATATTTTGTAGGAACTGCGAAATCTTTTAATCCTTTGAATCGTACATTCCATTTCTCGGTGAAGTTTCCTCAAATTTCGTATACGGAGAATTTTGGAGTCGCTGAACGATTATATACGAATGTGAGGAGAAAAGGTTAAACTCCGAAACGGCGGGTCCAACATGGTTCATGGAGACCATGAGCTTTCAAAATTAACAGTTTGCTTTTTAGTATTATACGGAAATAACGGCATTTTCTCGACATGAAAAGATGTTTGCGTTTTTGACAGGAAATTTGCAGCATACATATTATCAATATTCCAATAGTTTATTATAAAAAATGGGGTTTCCCATACATTTTGAAAGAAATGTATAAAATACTGCTAGTTGTTCCGAATAAATTGTGTTAGTATATTCTAATAGTTTTAACAATTAAACATACAAATTATTTTTTATTTATTTTTAATTCCTTATGTTAATATGAGAGCATATAGCAATGATATAATCGACTATGTCTGATAAATTAGTTAAAATCACGAGAAATGAAGACAGGTGGTACGTCCGCATCCTACCACGACTCGAAGGGTTCAAATATTTACCATGTTTCGTTCGCGGGACAATGCGAACGCGTTGGCAAATGCGCGGGCAAAAACACTCCTAATGGAATTAAACTCTCCCTCCCCCTCCCTTCCGCCCCCCGAAAGAACGGTTCAACCCGCAGAAATGAGAAGTGCGTTTTCTTCGTCGCGACGCCGGTTAAACGACTTCGTTCGTCAGGAACTCACCTCAACAGTCTTCCCAGGGGGTCCCTTTCCGGGGATGTGGGCCCTCCGGGACCACTTCCGGCGCCAAGTCTACGCGAGGAGGCGCGCGCGCTCGATATGTATGCGGCCGGCGCGGGCGGCGGGCTGCAAGGCGGACAACAAACGGGGCTGCTGCCCCCGGGGGTTGAGAGGGTGTAACTCCTCTCCAGCTCCTGCAACAGACGGAAGAAGGGGCGGTGGTTATGCAACAGCGAAACCTCGGGTTTCCTACAAGACGCTGCTGGTCGAGTTACGCTCGGGCTGAATCGAGCAGCCGTACGCGTCCCCCTGAACCCGCAGTTTCTGATTTACTCCGACGACAGTCCGACCGAGTTTCGTGCTTGTCGAATTTATGTCTTTAGCGCTTGGAGGAGATGTCAGGCCTCTTAATGACACACGTGTGATACCGTTAATATATAAAGTTGCTAAAAAGAATATTTAGACGCCAAATCACATTTACATTGCCACGCAGAATCGTAAGAGTGAATGTTTTACTCAAGCTTAGTGGAAATTTTAAATTCATACGAATAAACGTCTCGATCGATTAATGTGTATTTAATTGTATTGACGGTCGAATACAACAGATCTACTCTTTGATCTTGAGTGTTACTATTCACTCGACGATTCAGAGTGAAGAATTCTCGCTTTATACGAGTGAAATATCACTCCGATTCGAGCGACTATCACTTTATTCTTCGAATAAAGTTTTACTCTAAAAAATTTTTGGAAGTACACAAGATAGCTTTATATATGTTTAGGTAATTACAAAAGATAACACGTTATTGAAAGATTTTTGTTTTTATATATGTTACAGAAGGCAGAATTATTAAGTCATCTAGATTGTAAAATTTGGGAGTATTGAGTTTTTTTATTCGTACTATGTGGGAAACGTGTTTATTTACTCAGTAATAAGTTTATTGTAAGCACATAATTCAGTGTAAAATTACTAAATTTTTAAGTGACATCTCAAGAAACAGATGTGACACCATATGACTCAATGACACATGTAATTCAGGGTTCTAGTTTGCGTAAAGTGTATCAAAATCAATATGATTTTCGTGAGGTATAGTTTTGGTAAAGAATTATCCATATTTAATATATACGTAAAATATTTTATTTCCTTCCTTCAGGTTGAATTTGTGTCTCACGAAGGACGACATATCGATCCACTCGCGAATTTCCGCGCGAGTAATTCGCGAAGATAAACAGCGTTGCGCCGAACATCCATAAAGCGTCATTACCATAAAGCTGACGAGCGCAGGACGCGCCACTTTTTGCTCGCGAAACAGGACGAGCCCGTTGGATCCGCCGTGTTTATATCGCGCGATTTGAATTTCTCGAGAGAGCGGCTTTTTCTGATTTTTAGTTGCCGCGAGAATCTCTCTCGTCGGCAGGCTATTCATTCTGAGAGCTAAGGACTATGTCGGACTGTTGGAATTGCGCGAGCAAACTTGGCGAACGAATGACCGTGCCACGACTTCCCTCGGCAATCTCCACAATGGGGGAAGCGAGTTTAAGACGCGCGGGACGACCAAGAGGAAGAATCGAATTTACGATTTAGAGGGCAACAGAGAAAGAGAGAGAGAAGGGGGGGGGGGGAGAGAGAGAGAGAGAGTCCGAGTCACCCAGTCCAGGTCCTGAGTTGTTTGATCCTCCGCCGTTTTCGGCGGTCTAGTTAAGATCGGGGGATTAAGTTTCCGGAAATTTTCAAGCGATTTTGCGAGTGAGGTCGGGCTTTATCGCGTGCGCCTTCACGCTGTTAACGGAACTCGGGGATTAAACTTCGGGGACTGAACTAGACTCTTGAGATTTACGAGTGGACCGATACCATCCGCGTTCTGACGCGCAATGCCTCTCTTTTGAATTTAATTAATGCGCCAGAGTTATACGGCGCGCTGTTTTCCGATGTTATTACCGCGCGCGTTGTCTTCGAAGATTCGGAAAAGTTCCTTGCTCAACAACGACAGTCTGAAAGGACCCGATCATTCAACCTAGCAAGTTTCATGGGACCTAATTGCCGTGCAGTCCAATCCTCCCCCTCGTGTTTCTCATAAAAAAAAATTGTAAACTGCCTAGGAAATCTTCGCAGAATCGGGCTTGAAGTTGTTTATCAGAATGTTTTGGATGAAAGTTGAGCATTAATCCATTGAAATTTCCTTTGATTAAAATAATCGGCAAATAAATAATGAAAATCAATTAACCGCCACGTATAAAGTCACGTATAAAGTCACAGAATTTCATCGATTGATGAAATTAATTATTACCTAAAATTTGGTGTGTGATCGATTACACACTGATTAATTACTACTGATCAATTATAACACTGAATAATTAATTTCACCAATCGATGAAATTGTGATTTTGTATACATGACGATTGATTAACTTCAATTATTGATTTACCGATTATTTCAGTCCAAGAATACTTTAATTGCCCGACACTGTACCGCGCACATAATTCTGTATGGGAAAATCAAACAGATTTCACTCCATCTGTCAAACGTTTCCGCAAAGATTTTCTCTGGATTTTCTACTTTGTACCAGAATAAAATAAAACATATGAAATACTTTAAGCATTTACGCTTTGTAATTATTAATATCTAAAGAGTGTATAAATAATGAAAGTGTTTGGCTATTCTGATGGCGGAATCTATGCTGTTTCTGGGAAAATCTGGAAAAACATTGTGCGGTCTCGAGCAATTGAAAATTTCAAGTCTCTTTTAAGGTAACTCCCGAGATTGGTTTAAGATGTTTCTGGATGTGTGTGTATATGTGTGGACACAGTTAGAGAGACGTGAAGTTCACGATTAGCGGCGGGAGATCCGATATGGCTGCACGGAAAAAGAAAGATTTGCTAATATATGGACAACTAAAAATATTAACTGCAGGAGCAAATTTTCTTACTTTTATAGCAAAGTTATTTAGTTGTGATAGCTAAAAGATTTGCTAATATATGGACAACTAAAAATATTAACTGCAGGAGCAAATTTTCTTACTTTTATAGCAAAGTTATTTAGTTGTGATAGCTAAAAGATTTGCTAATATATATATTAGTCTAATATATATATAACTCCTGCAGTTAATATTTTTAGTTGTCCATATATTAGCAAATCTTTTTTTCCGTGTGCGTTTCGCAATTTCACGCTCCTGTTCGCACGCGCTTTATTAATCCACCTTTATTTGAATTCGTGTCCGATGACATCATGCCCGAGCGAGCGCGTTTATTAATGAGAACACACGGCGTGAAATCGGGATTTCCTCTCAGCCCCGCGCGATCGCACAACTTGGATCGCATGGGTTCATTACAGCGTCCGAAAACGAACAACAACTTTCGTTATTAACGCGCAACGTTTAACTTCCTGACGCGGATCTGAACGAATCAAAGCTCCCTCTCCGCGGAGCTTCGCCGACGATTCCTCGGAATTCGCCGGAAATCCGCCGCTCCAAAAGGGATCAGAAATTTCTCGAACCGACTGCTCGTGATACGGTCGATTGGACGCGATTTAAACTATCGATCGAGCCGCAACTAATCAGTAGCCGAGCCAGCCGACAGATATCCCTTTAATTGCCTGACTATGTGTGCGTTCTCATACACGTGCACACACGCACGTACACAAGCACACCGATCCGAGCTTTCTCGCTATGTTCAAATAGAAAAAAGTGATTCAGGAAGCCGTGCGACTAAAATCCGGAACAAAGTGGCTAATCCGGGGAACAGTACGTTCGTTTGCCTCGATGATTCCATATCAAATCCCGTTTCCCTCGCGCACCCTCGCGACAAAGCGACATTTCTCATAAAACCGTTGCACACCGAACAAATATTTAATTAAGAACGTTCGCATTCGAGATGGATGATAAGAGTTAATTCTTCAAAATCCTCTTGACTTGAGCATTCTCAGATCGAGAAATCTGTATATTTAAGAAAATTCTTATCTTTGAATTTCTTTGGGTGAAAAGTGGCAGTATTTTTACCCGAAAAGGAGGCGATAATAAAAGTACTGCCACACAAGAGTGAATGTTTCATTCCAGATTAGATTTTGACTCCATACGAGCGAATGTCTCAATCGATTGGAGTCAATATATTCCTCTGACTGGAATGCACCAGATTCATTCTTCGATTTCGAGTGAAAAAATTCACTCGACGATCCAAAGAGGAGAACTCATTCTACACGAATGAGACATAACTCGAATTCGAGTGACTCGACTGTCAGTCGGCTTTTTGGGTTTTGGAATTTTACTCCAAGAAATTTAGAAAGTTGCGGAATTTTTATGATGCATACGAAAATGAAGGCTTTACTCGAACTCGTGATAAGCGGAAGACAAGGCCAGGGACTGGTCGATTAAGCCTGATAATCGCATTATCCTCGAATATTAATTCCGCTCGAAAAGGAAGATTGTCCCGCTCTCGCTGCAGCGCGATGTTAATTGATGAAATGAAATAACGAACGAGCGTACTTCATCACTCGCGAATCTCACTGAGTTCTTTTCGAAAACGATAGAACTTTCGCAATCCGATTACGAGACTAATATTACGTGTTTATTAACGTATCGTATACTAGCCTCGTTGCACGTGTTCTGTACTTTGTTTGCTTTACATCCGCTCTGTATACGTAAAATCTATTCCGTTGGACGAAACAAATTTATTTATATCAGATTCTTGGATCTCGCGCTTATATCGGAAATTGTATATTACTCTCTTCCTCTCTATTTCTGTCTAGTGGCTTTGATGGAATTTATTTTGCGGGAAGTTATTCTATGTTAATCGAGCCTTTTCGGATCTTTGATCCTCCGAATTAAATTCTAATATCCTCTATACCTCTGGAGAACACCATAAAGTCGTATGAAACTTTACCTCCGTTTGAGGCTCGTGTTTACGCATCGTTTAATAATTCGAGGAATTTATATCGCATCGAGATTAAGCGCGGAATTCACATCGTGCCGTTATGCAATTATTCTTGAAGTTTGCTGAAATGAAATCGTATTCGAAATGAGTGAAAATTCACTCGAGAGGCGGTGGTAAAAATACTACCGCGGAAATGAATGTGCCATTCAAGCTTGGAGCGGATTCTGACTTGACACGAGTAAATATTTCGATCGATCAGAGCGAATTTATTCCTGTGCCGGTACAATACATTGGACTCACTCTTCACTTTCGAGTGAAAATATTCACTCAACGGTTCAAAGCGAAAGAAATCGCTCTGCGTTAATGAGGAATCACTTGAATTTTACTGGGCTCTGTGTGTCACTCTTTTTTTTTAAATAAAATTTTACTTCAGGAACATTAGACAGAGCACATTGAGAAAAAAAATACTTGGAAATTTATTTATAGAAATATAAATTTTTACTTCACACAGAAAAATAAACTTTGTATATTCAAATAATATATAATATAATATTTACTTTATAATATAATAATATCCAAATAAATTCTCAAATATTTCTTCTCAGTGCACTCTACCAATTTTTTCATGCACTGCGAGGTTCCTTGCTTTGTGTGAAATTTACCTAAAGATATCCCGAAGGGTTTCCGTGGAGACACGGATAAACGGTCTCGTGAGCAACGGGTTCTCGCGGTGCACGTTAATCGTGTCTAGAATTTACATTAGATCACCAGCATGGTAGTTATCATCCAGCCGCGCTGAAATTCCCCGGTATTCCCAACTTCACGGCCGGGAGGGTGAGCAAGTGAGAGTTTTCCGTTTCCCGAACAAGGGGTTGCGCGTCTGAAACGGAGTACAATGGCCGTCGAATACCGCGAAACTATAATACCGGAACGGCAGCCGGCGACTCCGATCGAGTCAGGGAGTGAGAGGCAAGGGAAGGTAAAGGGTAAGATGCAGGGGCAGGAGGAAGGACGAGTGCTGGCATTAATCCGAGGTAATTGCAGCTACGGAGGACGACAAAGGGTCTCCCACCTTCCCCGCCTCCTTCTCCTCTTCGTCTCTCAGAGTTTTCGATGCAGGCACGCGTCTTCTCGCGGACAAAGGGCCTTCTGCCGCCACTGTCGCTGTCGTCGTCGCTGCCGTGTCTTCTCGCCCTTCGTCGCGCCCAAGGCGAAATTGCGCGCATCTTCGTTCTCGTTAGTCGGTACGCGAGATTACAGGTAACCGTCAAAATTACGTGGGTGCACGGCAAGGACGAAGGGTAGCTCCCGCCGGGTCGTATCCGCGTCCGCGATGCTGTGCCGTGCCCGCGCGAGGTATAGCCGCACGGCGGCCTTTGAATTTACTTCGCAATTATCCGCCGGTTACATTAGCTCCGTTGCTCCGTAGCGCGGGGGGTAACGAGCGCGGCTAAATTTTCCGGGTGCATCTAATAAAGTCATTACTATCTAATTAGGCGCGCGGCTTCATTAGAGAAAAGAGAGAGAGAGAGAGAGAGAGAGAGAGGGAGAGGGAGAGGGAGAGGGAGAGGGGGAGAGAGAGA
>NW_022639492.1:2058317-2073922 GCF_010583005.1 Odontomachus brunneus | reverse complement strand
GAGAGAGAGAGAGAGAGAGAGAGAGAGAGAGAGAGAGAGAGAGAGAGAGAGAGAGAGAGAGAGAGGGGGGGGAGAGAAAGTGAGAGAGGTATGGAGGGAATAAGAGAAGACAGGGAGGGAAAGGGAGGCGATTTAAAGCGGACGCGTGGGCACTCGACCCCGACATAATGTCTAATAATTCTTTATATCTACAGTGCGTCTACGGTAAAACGGTCGGCTTGCGTCGGGGTCGCACTTAATTCGAGATAATTTCACGCTACACATGGGGAATTTCGCTCCTCCTTCGGACGGCATTAACATATTAGTTATTCCGACTAAGTCCGTCGGCATATAAATACCAAGGGAGGAGATAAAATCTGCCGAGGAAAGGAGACTACCTCGGAAGGATGCAACATATGAAACACACTTTCTAAGACATGATATTTAAGAAGCTTATGCTTTAAGATATACTATTAAACTTTTCTGAATTTATCCATTTCTCAAATCGAAATAATATTTTTGTCTACTATTTTTCCTGTTTTTCCATCAAAAAGATGTTTTCAACTTTAACAAACAATAATAGTTTATGCAAAAAAAAAAACTTTTAACATTATATCTTTATTATATATAAAGTTTATTATATAATATTATCTTTATTATATATAAGGTTAACTTAAAGTTAACCTTACAAGCTGTGGATAATTCTGTTTTTTCGCAGAAAATAAGGTAAATTCAAAAAGATTAACAAACAGTATTGGGTATCAATTCGTTAAAGTTTTTTTGGACCAAGATAATCAGACGAATCGATAATAAAAATTAATCAATCGTGACAAATAAGGTCATAAATAATTTCATCGATTGGTGAAATTAATTATCTAGTGTTATAATTAATCAGTTTTATAATTGTGTGATCAGTCGCGTCAAATTTTGATGAATAATTGTTCAATCGATTATTCGTGACTTCATATTTGTCATATATAAAATCACGAATAATTTCATCGATTGACGATTGAATTAATTATTAATCAAACTTTGGTGCGATCGATTGTATACTGACTGATAATTAATTTTGTCAGTCAATTAAATTATTAGTGATTATACGTGTGATAATTGATTAAATTTGATTATTGATTTGCCGATTTTCAGTCAAGAAAAAATTTTAACCAATTGATACTTAAGGCTGATTCGTAAAAAGAGGAGGGGATTTTATTTCGTTTCCTCTCAACAACGCATTCAAAATCGCATGTTTCGCGACAACGATGCACCACTATAATATAATAAAGTACACGGAGAGAATTTTGTAGTAAAAGTATCGACACTCGCCCCCTTAATTTATTATCCTCCCGTTTCTCTCATGTAAGTTATTTATATTTCAGGAACTCCCTATGAAAAATGTACACGGAAAGAAACATTTGGTCGGATTAATCAAATCTCTGGTGAAATATGGGCGAACCAGAAAATCCTGTTTGAAGTTACCAGAATCGTGTTCAAGTTAATCAAGAAAAATTTTGGTAAATTGGACAGAATTCTGGTAAATTCGATCAGAATGTTTAGTTCGTTCGCATTTCATTAGAAATTTGGTTAACCCAAACTTTTCTTCCATGTAGGATTAAAGAACTTACTATACTCTTAGCAAGATAAGCTCTACTGACATTTTTTTTACATTAGTAAGAGTCATGATAAAATTGAAGAGAATTTATATATATATATATATATATATACATATATATACAAAACCAAAAAAACGCAATAAAGTATTCTCTCCTGCAAAATCTCCAAAGATCTTCTCGTTTTTTTAGTTCATTTAATCGTCTCAATTAGTTCGCGATTTTTTTAGGACAAAAAAATTGTTCCGTCGCGTCGTTCGCTTCCTCTTCGTCCGAAACACTGCTCGCGATGAAGCGCGCATTGTTCTACCCTCATCGACCATCCTCCTTCGTCTACATTAGCCAGTCGCGTTTCGAACCGACGGGATCGTTTGCACCCGGAGTAACGCGACTGCACGGCGCGCATTCGCCGCTTCGTTTAATTAATTAATCGGCTTCTCGTCGCGTTCGTTCTCGACATCGACCGCGGCGACACGGCCGACGCGACGGAAATTCCGCCGTGTGCCAAGTATACGCGGGCGCATCGCGTCCATATCGAATATGTGCATCACATTTCGGGACAACTGGCGGAGAGAATATTCATAAAAGCGTCACTGCTAATATAGACAACGCGGACCCGGCTACGCGTAATAGAGACTGAGTAATTGGTAAAACGTGCTTGGCATACCTTGCATACGTGCAAACACGCGTCCGCGGAAGAAGTCGCGATTATCGCCACCCTGGAAAACGACTCGCTAACGATGAATTGAGAAATCGACACGAGACATCAGGAAAGCATCGACCCGATTTCGTTTACTCACATAGACATTTCGTGCCTTTTTCAAAAACTTGGGATGTTTCAGTTGATGATACACCGATTCGAAGCTTATATCGAGTAGGTTAACCCTACAGTCATCGCATGAGGTCTTTAAGAAAATATTATATTCAAAATTCAAAAGTCTTTTCTTATATTTTATATGAACCCTAAAACCTAATTGAACAAAGAAAATATTTAAGTTCTCAACATAAAAGATATAAAATAATTTTTTATATTAGGGTCTCTCAAAATCCCATGCGTCGATTCATGTTCGAAAAGTAGACGACTGTAGGGTTAAGAATATAAAGTCTCGAACTTATATCCTCGTAGTCGTTGAGGAGATGGACAGTCCAAAAGGTTACAAGCTCAAGAACCAGCTATACTAGAGATAATTAGTCTATTTCCTACATGACCTAAACGACCGAGAATAATATTGAAAATTTTTACATTCTTAATCTACTCTCTCGTCCTAAGCTTCAAATCGATGTATTATTTGTTGGGTATTCAAAGTTTTTCTTCTCATGGAAAAGAGGCGAATCTTAGTCACACTCCTAATGCGAGCTTTTCGTGCTTGCAACGGCGCATGTTGTCTCACGTAGAAAGTTTTTGGAACCTGATTGGAATCCACTTAGATCTCCAAAAGCAATTATTATGTACTCTAATTGAAGAATGTGCGTTGATTCAGAATAGAAGGATAATGTTTCGAACACGCAAATTTAAATGGGAAACCTAAACAGATATTAATCACGTTTTCACAGAGATTTTTTCTGCTTTATATTTTACATTAGAATTGAGCGAAACATAAGAAACACTTTGAGTATACACATTTTTCAAGCATAACTCTGCAACACATGTAAATATTCATATGATATTTGATATATTTTTCTAATTTTTTTTATCATATCTTGTTGATCCTGTTGGATTTAAAAATGGAATTTTCTATTTGATTTTAACACTATATCAATTCGTTAGGAAAAGCGCCAGTTATATTTGATTTCAGATAGAAAATTCATGTGTTTGGATAAAAGTGGAATTCGCGAATGGTATCATAATAAGATAATCAGTTTTGGAACAAAATTTAGGTATTCTGATCGGACTTTGTGTTGTTATCTGGGGAAATTTCAAGACTTACAGAATTTATTTCTATGTAAGGAATCAGTATCGATTCACGACAACTTTGAAATTGCGATGCGCTGAGGTTGTCAGAGTTATTAGATTAGCCATTTCAGACTATATCATCCCAAAATACGCCTCGAAATAATCAAAATATACAAAAGAAATTCATTCCACGAAATATACGAAAATTATCCTAAAATATTTCCGAAAAAATATTCGACGAGATTCCCTCCGGTTGATACATTTTCATTACATTCCACTAAGTGGAGCAATAGCGTTTCACATTTGCGCCCCACGTCGTCGGTACATCGAATTACCACATTAATTGTAATTTCAACGAGAGATTCCGTCGAAGCGTGATCGACGAGCGCGGAAGGCTCGTTTCGTGATTAAAAATTCGCTCATTACGGTATTAAACGTGTAACGAGATTAGATAGGCATCGTCCGGATCCATCGCGACGGAAACGTCCTCGCGGCCGGATTGCCAAACGGCTCGCTTTAATCATTAGTATTATTCGACCGCGCAAATTGATCGCCAATGCGAATTTACAACGCAGTTATTACCGAGCACTAGTGGCTTCAATAGAAGTCGATATGTACGGAAACGGTCGGTTCGTGAATCGACTTACGCATGCGAGAGCGCGCGACTGTATGTACCCAGACAGAACAGATGTGTGCAAATTTGGCAGTCACTTTACTCACCGATGCGCAAAGTCTGCATCTCTTGTGAGCGTGCTTCGCGTAGCACTCATATTTATTTATAAATAAAGTGCAGAGAATAGGAACGCGAGAGAAATTGTCAGAACTTACTCTCTGAACGTGTCATAAAATATAACATGAAAATATCAGAGTAATTTTGAATAAATCTATTGCCGTATCGATGTAACAAAAATTCGCATCAATGTATAATACGTACGGAAAAAATATTATATAATAAAAATTGCGTCGAAATTGCGTTGTTTCTTTTTACAGTGTTTTTTGTAAAAGTGGATTTTACTAGAAATTTAATATAAATCACTATAGAAACAGTAAATAGCAAATTTGACGATCTGATACACAATAAAAAAAAATTTAGAAATAATAATAATTTTGTGATAAAATATCAAATTAATCTGTGCTTGTTTTTAAACAAGTATGTACTAATTTCGGTCATAACTCCATAGAGTAAGCGAACCTATTTCGGAACAGCACCTATTTCGAAACACTTTAATTTTTTTCCTGTATTAGCCGTCAAATAATATCAAATTTTCATGTTAGTAACAAAGAACTTTGTTACTAACATGAAAATTTGATATTATTTGACGGCTAATACAGGAAAAAAATTAAAGTGTTTCGAAATAAGTGCTATTCCGTAATAGGTTCGTTTACTTTATAGTTCAAAATTGTTTAGCAATTTTAATCTTTCGGCTACGACGTGAGGTTTCAAGAGGACTCCAGAGATAGTTTTTGTATAATATTTATTTAAATACTAGAGAGTGTAAGTAAATGCTTTATTTAAATATTGTTTTTTGTTATATCTTTTCTTATTTAATAAATACAAAAATGGAGTTGTTCGAGGACTCGGCGCAGTAATTACACTGTAAAAAATCTTGCGTACATAGTACGTAAATAAATATTCCAAAAAGTTCACTCTAAATTTTGTGTTGAAAATAACTCATTCATATGTTTATTCGTGTGTTATTTATATCATATACTAGTCTATACATAATGTAAATAATATACGAATGAACATATAAATCAGTTATTTTCGACACAAAATTTAGAGTGGATTTTTTGGAATATTTGCTTACGTACTGTGTACGCAAGATTTTTTACAGTGTAACGTAATTGATAAAAATAACACCGTAACCTAAGGGTTAATTATATAATCTCTGTATGGTGCACACAAACACACGGTGCAAAACATATTTCGTTCTGATTTTTATTATTTTTACTATAATATTTTGTTTCTGATGTGTGTGTAAATTTAATGACTGATACAATACGATAAATTTGCCTCATCATTGATTGTCTCACGTCGTGACAATCGTGAAAGTCTATTCACGAGTACCGACGGGTTGCTTGTCGTGTACGTGCAACGGGTGGCTCGCGAAACTTCGTGAAGTCTCACAAGTGGGATAAACGAGGCAACATGAGGAAGGGGCGCAATCGCGACCGGCGACGATGAATAACGCGTAACGAGACACAAGAATCGAAGGCGTGATAAGGGAATAACGATTCTTCGCTAGAGACCGAGGATACGTTGTGCGCGCGCTTTACGTCAAAGCCCTATCGCGGCCGGAAGTCAATTTAATCCCGATCCAATTAAGCCGGATATAACACGCCAAGCCTCTTGGAGGGCGCGCAGTTTAGGCGCGCCTGCAGTTAACCGCCGCGTAAATTGGAAATTGGCCTGGCGCGCAATAAATATGAGATTAGCCGATAAATCGAACGGAAAGCAGTCCGACGTGCGCGCGCGCGTTATATCGTCGCAATGACGCGGAACGGGACGCGAATTAATGCGCCACCACGTGCACGCTAGAAGGACGAAGAGGAGGATGAGGAGGAGAGCGTGCACAATCGAGCGGAAACGCGTAACACAACACCGCCGATCGCATAACGGTACCGAGACCTGTGCACGTTGTTCTGATGTCGCATCGCTCTTTTTCGAGCAGCGGTGAAATGCGGTGGAGGTCCTTCCTTCCACCTCCCCTCCCCGATGGACCTTGTGCGAGATTTATTCTATCGTTATTGTATTTCATAACAATTGTTCGTTGCACTCAACACTGTCATCTCCCATAATTTTTTTTTTAATTTTATATAATAATGATAAGTAAGAGATGTTAATGAAAAAGTTAAAGAAAACAATAGGTTAATAAAAATTAACACACAGTCATACATTAGATGTGCAATTTAAGGTACAGTTCATTGAAAATAATACAGATATGATATAAAACGGAAAAATCGCTAGTCACGAAGAGAATATTTTACAGCTTTCTTTCGTGTGAATAGTTTTTATTTTTATCATGTTTTCTAATAATGTAGAAATGAACTGTCAGTAGAGTTTATTCTAGTAACGAATATAGTAAATTTTTTCCAAATTTTCTAAATCTTCTCCAGAAATGTAATACATTTTTTCACATTAGATTTTAGTTCTCGAAATATAAGTAGCACACGTATGAAATACAGACGGATATTGAATTAAACCTTTCCCTGTCCATGCATCATATACGATGCATCAGACGTGGGTGTATTCTATATGGTAAATTGCGTCTTTGAAATAATTCTCATAGTTTATCATAATGATTATATTTGTTTAAAAAAATAATTTTCATGAACAAGAATTTATTTTATATTGAAATATAAGAGGGGAAACTGCGGAAACCGGTTAATGAAGGAAAAAATTAAGGCAGAATGTCGATATGTTCCACGATCACAAAAATGTACAGCAACTTCTATTGTAAAATTTTCTACGTGTATTTTTTATTGCTTAAAGGACACTTGGTGAATCCAGAAACACTAAATATTAATCCTTTTTTGACGTTCGCGTCTCTATTTATTAATTTATTAAATTACATATCAAAGACTCTGTTCGGAATATAAATGAAGGTACACAAAGCTAGTAAGTGCCGTGTGCCAGTTGTTAGTGCGAATAATTAAATTATGGGGATAATATTGTTTGACAGTGTTGTGAACGTATGCGCCGAGTATTTTTCGGTCTTTACAACGTGCACGGTAAATCAAAGTTTCCGACTTGACTTTGAATTCTAATTATTATATCTTAACTAACTTAAACTCAGCGTTGCCCAGGTTATCACAAAATGTCAAAGGGATGAAATCAAGGAGAGGTGGTGAGATGGGTGTTTAGGTTTCATTTAGCTTATGTTTTCCGCAAGGTCTTAGACAGGAACTTCGCAAAATTTGGATCGGTCAAAGGGTTTAGAAGTTTATAGAAAACAGATAGACAAAAGAGACACACATTTCTATTTAATATATATATACACATATATATACATATATAGGGTGTCTCACACTCTCCTCCGGGCATTTTGTGGGGACGTAGAACAGGTTGAAGTGAACATAAAAGTCCTATGCCGTTTTGCGATATTCGCAATAATTATCGAGATATTAATTGTAGAAAACTTGTAAATGATCATGCAGAATATGATAAGTGAGTTATACATGTAGTAGCGACGACTGTACTTATACTTTAGATCAAATTGAACAAAGAAGTCTTCTAATATTTTCCAAATAATCACATAGATTTTTAATTATTAATTAAAGAAGATTATTGCACAATTTTGCGTGATAATGCACTCATCTTCTTTAATTAATAATTGAAAATCTATGTGATTATTTGCAAAATGGTAGAGGATTTTTTTGTTCAATTTGACCTAAAGTATAAGTACACGACGGCAGTCGTCGCTATTATAACTCATTTACCATATCCTGCATGATCATTCACAAATTTTCTACAATTAATATCTCGATAATTATTGCAAATATCGCAAAACGGTATGGGACTTTTATGTTCATCTCAACTTGTTCTACGTCCTCACAAAATTTCCGGAGGAGAGTGTGAGACATTCTGTGCACACACACACACACACACACACACACATATATATTAATTCCTCTCTTGTTTTAAAATTACTTCACTTTTAATTGTTATTAAGGTTGCGAAAAGTACTGTCTCAGCCAGAAGTCGATATTAATGTATTTCACAAGCGGATAACGCGTTTCCATTTACACGACCCCTCGCGACCCTTTCAGCGTTGGTGCGAGTACTCGTCCACGTGTGCCGGTTAAGGAGAGCGAGTGTGTGGGTGTGCCGTCGAGACATTGACCCGGGCAGCTAGCGAAGGATGGTTGCGAAAGAAAGAGCATTTTTCAACGTCGCGGAAACAAATGGCCCGCGATACAGGTCCACCCACGTCGGGCGAAACCGGCGGACCGGTCGGTCGCTCGCTTGGTCGTGGCAAGCTCTCAAAAAGCACGCCTCGCAGAAAGCGGGCCACCGACGCGCTTTTTTGCGAGACTTCTTTCCTCATTTCTGCCTCTCTGGCCTCCTCTCCAAGTAGCACTTCGATGGCTCTCCGGCTCGTTTCCGAGCGAGCGGCCCAAGATGCCTATTACCGGAATTGCTTCGCGCTGCATTTCACGGGTCAACGTTCATTTGTTACCCATGACCGTCATTATCGCGATCGTTCACGTACGGTGTGTTTGACGTTCGATGGGATGTTTGTGATCCGCGTTAACGGAACGGCAATATTAGTCTGATCGCGTGACAACAGTAAGCGCACATCCGCGTCGATGTGGGTAATTATTTTGCGGCTGATCGTATCGGGAATTTTCAGTTTAGCCGACTGCGCTTCGTATGTTTTCATTTCTTGGTTGTTGTTTATTTTGTTTATTTTATTATTTTCGTACACGACGGATAACTGACGATAACTGACACACGAATCTGTTCAGGAGAAAAAGCTATCTCCGAATGGAACAATCGGAATAATTAGCGCTGAAGAGACAGAGGAGATAGACGATTGGCAGAATAGTAGTGTCGGGTACGCACATTATATATTATGCAATTAATCAAATATGCCAGACAGATGTATGTAAATTTGGTAGCAACTTTACTACACTGAGAGAAGAAATATCGAAAAAATTAAACATATTTATTCAAGGAATACTAATAATATATTTCCTTAAGCCTAAATTTTCTTATTTAAACAAAACAAACAATTGCTTTCGTGAAAAACTGAAATTTCGAGAAAACGTTTCGAGGAATCAAGGAAAAATATTTCCTTGTTTGAAAAATATTTTATATTAATATAAGAAATATACTCGGATAAAGATAGATATATGTAAGTTTAGCAGCATAGCCAGTCAATTTGTTCAGGTTGCACCTCTTATGAGTGTATATGGTATTAACATTTATCATATAGAAAATTTATTCAGAACAGTATGTCGTGCGAAATGCAACATGAAAATCTGAGTGTGTGACTTTTAGTCACAATTTATTGCTGCATGAATATAATAAAAAATTCATATTATTGCATGATGTAAACTTAATGATTAATTCAATACAGTATATTTGCCTCATCAATGCAATTAAAATAATTGCAAAGTTTCCATCGTCGATTGTCTCACGTCGTTATAATCACAAAAGTCTACCTGGATAGACAGTATCACGTTTCAAAGACAAAGAAGTTTCATTTTTGCCATGCACTTGGCAATTGATCCGTTTCAGTTTCCATTTTAAGCGTTCCTTGATAAATTACGATTGGTCAAGACATTCTGAAATTCTTAATTTTTATTACGATTCGTTTCCTTTGATTTGAAACGTCGATTACAACGAATACCTCGCCTGCGATTCCTGAATTTCTCGCTTGATCTTCGGATTTCGCGATCGTTCGTATTTAATTCTTCGTCAATCGTTTTCGCTCGCCGTTCGCGTCGTTGAATCCCGAAGCTTTGCCGCTTGCGCGAAGCGCCGAGGACGGGGTAGAATTTGCTCGATGAAGATTCCGATTACACGAAACAAATTACACCTTCGATAATCAGTCGCAACGAGCTTTCACTCCCTGTGACCTCTTTTCAGCTATTTCAGCCGCCGCTTGCAATGCCCGTGCTTCGCCGATCCCTTCGTGTTTACTGGGATTCTCGATTCACACGTCTCGTTAATCCTTTAATCAACACCGCGACGCCAGGTAAAAATATTGTCCGCGCGGAAATTAATTGAACGGATACCTCACTCTCGCCGCGGCGACCGTTCATTTCTCTTACCGTGTGATCGCGCCGTTCAATTTAATTATTATTAACGAGCTCGTTGATAGCGGCATATATTTCAAATATATTCACTTTATGATAAATATACTTCGAATAATGTCCCCATCAACAAAACACATTTACTTCGCAGCAATTACATCGTGCGTGCAAATTATTCCGTATACGGAAAAAATACTGTAGTGAAAATTACGTTAAAATTATTAGATTGATCCATGGATTTTTGTCAAGTAGTTTTGGCATCTGCATGTTTGTATTAGAAGGACAGTTCCATATAATTTGACTATCTATGTACACGCTTTGACAGCTGACACCTTACTTATTTTAAGTGATGGTGGTTAAAGAAATACAATTATTTTTGTTGCGGCTTGAAAATGGAAGGCAGTAATAAGTTTTCTGGTGTATCGTGCTATTTTACTTCCGTAAAGATTGTTAGAGTTTAGCTAGAATGTTTGCCTCACCCATCATATTCATCCGTTTTTGTCCTCTCCGATTATCATTTATCTCGTTTATCATAAAACTCCCTTGACAGTATAAACTTCGCTTCTTTAGAAGATGTGAAAAATGATTTAGAACGTTTCTTCGCCAGAAAAGTACAAGAGCTTGACGAGAGAAAAATTATGAAATTACACGAAAGATGGCAAAAGAAAGATTGTCGAACAGGATGGAGCATATGTTATTGATTAAAGCTCCTGTACTTACATCGCCCATCTCTTTTTAATATGCATCGTAAAATTAATATTACAAAATAATGAGGAAGTTAGGTTAAAAAAGAAAGTTATATGTCACAGTAATGTTATGGTTATTTATTGATAGTTAAAGCAAAAGAAAAGTGTACGGAATATCTTAGAGGTGTTTAATCAATGTCAAGTGTCATTTTGTGGTTTTATCTTTTCATCTCGACGTATTTCGCAAGAATTTTTAACATGCGTTTCCTCATTTCTGACATGGTTAAAAAAAATGAACGATGCAAGTATCCAGAAGCCTTAAAATGATTTTTAACGAGAATAAAATGTATTTTAATTTCATTTAAAAATTCGCACAAACTTAAGGATCAACCTAATATAATTCTTTTCACAATGTGTCTCCTGCAAAACTAGACTACACTGGAATTGTAGGATAAATTACTATAGAAATAGTAAACTTGACGATTTATCGAATATATATGTGTAAAATATAAAAGATATTTAAATATTTTTCTCATGAAAAGTTAAACGTGTGTATTTTAAAATAAATTATTTTTAAATGTATTTTTAAATAAATTAAATAAATAAAAAATTTTAATATAAATATATAGCAATTTCGCTCGTAATTCTGTATGATCCAAGCTTAAAAAAAAGTTTTATTGTAATTTCTACTAAAATATTTTCCCCGTGTATAAGCAACGAAGAGCAGGAGTAGAGAGAAGGGATCGTATATCTCGACTGAGGACTCCAAGTTAGTTACACTCGATATATCGCACCTTCGACACTAACGAGAAGGGACGGTCAAATTCTTTTGGCGATCAATTGAATCTCGGCGCGGCAGATATCCGCCGATAAATATCGCTTCAATTTTTGGCGAAGACTCGGGACTTGGACGACGCGCGTGTGTTTGTCTTCGAGTGTTCCGTGTAAAATCCGTATTGAGAGGCGAGTGTTTTCTCTCTTCTGTTTTCTGCCAACTGTTGCGAACAGTTGCAATTATACGGTATTTACAGGGATACTCACGTAAGGGTCACGTTTAATCAGTCATAACGAGCCATTTCTCCGCGTCTCGCCCGGTTATTGAATCGTCTGGCGACTTCGTTCTCGTTGAGAGGATGGAACCGTGACCGCTGTCGCCGCCGTCGTCCTCGCGGAAAATCGTAACTGCACGGACTTAATTGCATCAATCGATCTGCGTATACGCAGAGACCGTCTATTGAGCGTGTGACAAAGGCAAGATGGAACAGTCGAAAAGGGAAGGGGGAGGGTGAGACAGTTTTCGCGGAAGGTCGAAAATCCCCCCATAAAATGGTCTCTGTAAAATCGCTCTGCGACGAACGAGCCGAATCGATCGATAACGCAAATCAGAGAAGTCGTTTCTCTTCCTTGAAGAAGATTGAACTTTTCGGCTCTTAGTGGCCTTTCTCGTTCACAATTAATCTAATTTCCCAGGAAATTTTCACAAGTCCGCGATAAATAAAAATACTCACGAGATGCATCTCGTTTGCGATAACTGTTATGATTATAAGTTAAGAGACTCATAATATTATTCTCTCCGTGTACAGAACGAATCGCGCGCGCGGAGAAACAGCCGGCGAATGTTTATTAAACGCGCGACAAAGGCAACGAGAAGAAGAGAAGGTCAGCGCACCACCACCGTTCAACCTCCTCCCACCCCCGCAGTGGGTGGCAGAAGAGATACACTTCCGGTGTAGTAGCGTATGGCTTCCTAGCTTCGCTCACCCTCGGCCGCTTCACCGACGACGCTCTCCACTTTGACGTGATTGCTGCGACGGTGCATGCGGGTTGTCTCGATTCACGTGTGCGCGCTGCTTTTACTGCAGCAACGGATGCGGATGCAAGGACGGCGGCGGCGACAGCGACGGGGGGCGGCAGAAGGTGGCTGAGAAGGGCGACGAGCGCGACGACCTTTGTCGCGTGTTACTTTCCTTTGCCGACGTCTACGAGCGCGTTTCTAGTATCACCCATTGCAGCTCGTGCATGGCTAATTTCTAAGACTTTCAAACACAGCACGCGAATTCGCGAACTGCTTCACAACGAATATCAAATGCTCTTCTTTTCTTTCATTCGATGATTATCCCGCGTCGACTATCTCTAATTGAGATCCAGTATCCATCTTTTATTTTCTAAAAAGTGTACGTAGACTCCTTTATTGGAATATTTGCGCATATATTATTTCTGTTTTAATTGTAGGCAAAGGGAGTCCATACGTTTGGTAATAAGAGAATGATATTGCTAATTAGTATTAGAGTGGTGTAACCGATTTTGACACAAATTTGAGCATTCTGATCGAGATCTATCTGTTAAAATGCTTCCGGGAAAATCTTGAGAGATTTCTGTGTGAGAATTGAATATCTACTTTTCTGATTTGTTTCGCTAAACCCTGAATTGTCAACGGAGCACGATGTTGACCTCAAACCTCGGTGATTGAATGTGGGGTGGTAAGTGGTATATCGACGTGACGAGATCGTTGACACGTCGCCTATTTAGGTTTCGAGTGTAACACCATCGGTTCGTTACCCGCGTTCAACGCGATCAATGGGTGAACGGACGCGTGCGCCGCTCGTGCGTTTTAATATAGTTTTAATCAAATGCGTACAGGTGCACGAAAAAGAGCGGGAAATGGAAATGTCACGAGATTTGTAAATGTTAACAGTGATATTCATTGAATTATCGTGATTTTAGCGGAAAATAGGTCGAACGGAACGGCAAAATTTAATTAATGAAGTAATTAAATATAAACTAATTTTTTTTAAATAATAAAATTTTAAGATGTATGTATGTATGACATAATAAAATTATAGAATTTTTTGTTTAATAATGAAATAAATAAGTAAAATTAAAGCGCGCGGTTTAGAGGATACGCTAAATGGTTATAAACGTCTGGATGGGTATATGGAACGATCGGATTGTTTTGAGAGATAATTGAGCGATGTTAATTAAACGCGACCTCATCATCGCACGCAACCACTCCGACCAACGAATAAAAATAGAAAAAGAGAGAAAAAGCGCTTTATTCCGCTTGAATTATTCCTTACTCGGCTAACGCCCACGTAGAAAATTTCGAGGGATCTAAATGGAATCCAATTTGATATTCTCAGAAAAAGTATGGACTCTGGTTGAAAAATTTTCGCAGATTTAGGTTAGAAGTTTAATGTTTCGGACACGTGATTCTAAATGGAAAGTCCAAACAGGTTCCATTTGATCTATCAAATGTTCTCCCAAAATTTTTTTCTAGTTTCCATTTTGTATGATAATTGAATAAAACTAGCTACTTCAGTAGGTATATAAGGGGGGTTCTAACCCAGGTCCTCTGAGAAGGGGGGGTGCGGGGCGAGGGGAACTGCAGGCGCGGGGGCTGACGTCACGCGGGAGAGGGGACTTACCGACATTTCTTTTTACCGACATATTACCGGTATTTTTACCAACATATTTATTTTTTACCAACGTATATATATTTTTACATATTTATATTTACCAACATATTTTTTTACCAACATATTATTACCGACATAATTGGTAATTTTTATTGACCCTGCGATCTGTTTTTACCGACATATCTTTCCACATATTTTTTTAACATAATATCGATATAATTGACCGTTTCATCAATCCTCCCCTTTTCGACGTGTTCGCGGCCTTTCCCCCCCTTCCTGTTGGCAGCGGTTCGCGAGCGGGCCGCGCCACCCACTCGCCTTTCTCCCCCTTTCCGGCGCGCCTAGAATATTCTCGAATATTCCAGAAAGATCTTTTGAGGAGAACATTCGGTCTCGAAAAGAATTTTATCTAATGCATAGAGATACTTTAATGGGTAGAGACATCCTTTTAGTTTTTATCTTCAACAGTCCCTCCCGAAAAAAAGAATTTTGTCTAACGCTAATGTATGAGATTATCGCATACCTACACAGATATTTCTTTTTTCAAAGGTAGGAATGGGAGTAAAAAGAGATATACTTTTTTAATAACGTAATATATTTTTCAGAGTGTTATTTCACTTTTTCATAGCCTCATACATAATATTTTTCAAGGTGCACGCTAGCAACTCGCAATCAACGAGCGACTCACAGTCATAGTCGTTGCTTTCACATATCGCTTTTGTTGCATGATATATTTCAGTAATGTCCTTCTCTCGAAGAACATTTACAAAACTTCGAAATTTTACACTAACGAGATGCGTACTTTCAGACAACCATACATACATAAGATCGATGCAATTTTCATAAGTAAATAATGTGTTCATAGTAGCAGGTTTCAAATATAAAGACTTATTAGATAATGTAAGTTTAATAATTTTGGAATCGCGCATCTTACAAAATTCCACTACCAAATCTTGAATCGACAGCGGAAATGGTTTGTCAGTTTGCAGAAGCCGTTGGATGTCGAGACGTTTTTCCATCAGCTTCCTCCAAGTTTCTGTAGGTAATATTAATTGATTACCGCAATTGTCACCGATGATTATTTCCACGGTAGGCACAGGTCCTACGTTGATAAGTTTGCTGGACAGTCCACACGGTCCACGTTTCGAGAACTTGTATGTGTACACGAAATCATTGTAACAGTCCAAATATCGATATTTGGAAAATTTGCTGACATCGATTGATGAAATTGGTTACTTTACCTTCTCCAATAATAGCGACA
>NW_022639492.1:2058106-2058307 GCF_010583005.1 Odontomachus brunneus | reverse complement strand
CTAAAGAAACATTCGCCTTTGAAAAGGTTTCGCGATGTTCCAAACTTATCCATCGACATTTCGACACGTGCAGTATCGACTGACTGAGTCGTGTCAACGCTGCGATGCTTAATTTATAATGAGGCCAGCTTCACGGAGTTCTTCGATAATTGATAAAATTTCATTGCCGTGAACATTGTTGCCAGCTTTACGCGAAGCTTC
>NW_022639492.1:2057970-2058096 GCF_010583005.1 Odontomachus brunneus | reverse complement strand
TTGACTGTTTCTATCTCTGTCAAACGTATGCAAAGATACCCAAGCATCTTATACGCGACAACACAAATCTGCTGATTCTCTTCAAACAGGATGGTACTAACTTAAAACATATTTACAACGATCATC